>NC_082697.1:6052200-6207200 GCF_949987515.2 Delphinus delphis | reverse complement strand
TTAATTCCTCCAGCAGCGAGCTGTGACAAACACATGGGCAATGTTGCCGGTTAGGGAAACTCTTGAGAGCCTGGCCCCCAGGGTCTTCACTGGGGCTGATCATGCAGGCAGCCTCTGTGTGGCGTGGACCAAAATTCCAGACTCTCCAAAGGAGAGCAGGCATCCAGCATGAATCACATCATTTGTACAAACAGTTTAGGCCCTGCACCATTCTTACCAACTCTGGGGATGGTGAAAACCCTCCTCAAATCCAAATTCCTATCCAAGCACCAAAGCCAACCTTGCAAGCAGGACTTTCTAGGGAGATTAGTCAGGCCTGTCATGTCAACTCTCCTGCACAGTCAGGGGGCTTTTCTTACAGCCTCGCAAGCAGCTTATGTTTCATCTTTGCATCATTTCCTCACATCCCTCAAGTCCCAGGGGCAATGCAAAGGTGGGCCCATGTGATGCTATGCACACAGTGGGTTTGCATCAAAGCCAAAGAAAAAAAACCCTGAACATAGGAAGCCCCAATCTTTTATAGTATCTGTGTAAACCTGACCAAGCTTTGCCTCAGAGGGAGACCTTATCTTTACGATATTGGACAGCAAACAATCCCGCCCTTCTGCTCTGGAGGGAGAGGTTATCTCTGTCTTCCAAGGGAGTTTGTTACAAACATCCTGGAAAGGATAGTCTAGAAAAAAATGTCAAGTCAATGCCTCTGCTCAGAAGATGTGCAGAAACACGAGAGACCCTTGGAGCGCTGTGTCCCAGCTGGAGCCCCTAGCAAAGTTAGCAATGGTGTTAGGAGGAGGGGTTGCTCCAAGGAGACACCAATAATTGTTTACTCCAGGGGGCAAAATGATGTTTTACACATGAGTGATAACAACAAGATGTATCTATTAAGGGATTACTATATTCCAGACACTGTTCTAATGCTTTAGATGTTTCAGCTCATTTAGTCCTTTAGAAGTGACATAGTCTCCAATAGGTAACGGACAGGTCCCAAATGGTTTCAGAATACTATGTATGTACGTATGTGAGTGGAGAGATCAAGCCATGGATAGAGCCAAAGAGAAAGAGAAAGACAGAGAGAGAAACACACACGCACACGGATCTGGAGCTATATCTATATATACTTCCTTTTTTGAGAAGAGTTCAAACCAAGGACCTTTGTCAACAAAGTACAAAACCATTGGGTTTAAAATAATGCAAAGTGCTGCTCTCAGCTAAATGTGTTTCCTTCCTTTTTTTTAAAAGAGAGCAGTTGTGGGATGAGTTTCCACCAATTAATTCAATAGGAAAATTACTTCTGAAAAAAACCTGTAAATTAGGATAAAATCGTATTTTTTAGCTTTCAGCAACTTTTGGCTAAGTATTTTTCTCTAACACCCAGACTTCTGTACTGTTTCCTCTCCAGGTAGGAAGAGGAAATGGTGGGTGGTATGGTGGTGATGGTGGTGGTAGCAACTTGATCTCAATTAAGTTCAATTTCATCAGGAAGATGGAAGTGGTAAGAAGCCTTGTTTAGAGATCTCCTAGTGTGATAAGCACTGTGGACCCAAGCACCCAGTGGCAACTATTTTTCTTAACAAAGCATCTTTTAAAAACTTATGTTCGCCCCAGGTAGGCACCCCATGTCTCCTGAAGCTGCCCCTTTGCAAAAGTTGCCCATTTATGTAGGTTATTTGCTAATGCCCTTTTCCTTTCATTCATTCAACATTTAGTGAGCACCTCCTATCTGCCCAGGCCTCTGCTGATCACTAGAGGTGCTGCAGGGGCCAAAGCAAAGACTCTGCGTCATGCAGCTTTCATCCCAGCTGAGGGAGATGGAAAACCAGGGCCAGAACCGGGTGAGGCGAGTGAGGCACTCTTTTTGGATGGAAAATGTAAGGGGGGCTCCCCCAAAACTTAGTAATCAAGATAAATTATACTTTGATGCCATATTTTAAAAATCTAAATCAATGCAAAAAATCCATGGTGAACAAGATATCAAAATTTAAATTTATAACACGGTATCAGTGGTGGGAAGTTCAAGGAAGAAATTAAATCAAGGTAGGGGGTAGCATGATGGAGGAGGCGTGCTCTTTTAGATGGAGAGGTCTGGGAAGATGACTCCGAATAGGGGACCAGGAGCTGAGTGATGCATCACTGAAGGGAGCTGGTCTGGCAAACATGGGGAAGAGTGTTCTGGAAAGGGAATAGCAAGGTGAGTGCCCAGAGTAGACGTACACCTGGAGAGTTCAACAGAGAGGAGCATGCCCGTGAGGCTGGAACTGAGTGAGAGATAGAGAAGAGAGTGACATGAGCTGAAAGGAATAGCCAGGGGCCACTTCATGTAAGGCCCATATAGTCCTGGAATATTTTGTTTTCGGCCGCACCGTGCGGCCTGTGGGATCTCAGTTCCCCGACCAGGGATCAAACCCGCACCCCCTGCAGTGGAAGCTCGGAGTCTTAACCACTGGACTGCCAGGGAAGACCCTCCTAGAATATTTTTAATATTTCACTAAAACTGCAAACAAAAAGTAATTTTTGTCCTGAGTTATCTCAGCAATCAATCCCATTTTCTACTTTATTTTATTTTAACCATCTTTGGGTTATCCTCCCAAGTGTAACCTTAAATGAGGCTGCGAAATTCTTGAAGAATCCTAGCACAGAGTTGTTTTTTTTTTTCATGCTAACTCTTAAAGTGAGTTACTCTGCATATCAACTTTTTCCGGAAAGAATTCTTATTATTTATGTTATTTATTTATTTATGGCTGCGTTGGGTCTTCGCTGCTGCGCATGAGCTTTCTCTAGTTGTGACGAGCAGGGGCTACTCTTCGTTGCAGTGCACGGGCTTCTCATTGCGGTGGCTTCTCTCGTTGTGGAGCATGGGCTCTAGGCACGCGGGTTTCAGTAGTTGTGTCACGTGGGCTCAGTAGTTGTGGCTCTTGGGCTCTAGAGCGCAGGCTTAGTAGTTGTGGCGCACAGGCTTAGTTGCTCTGTGGCATGTGGGATCTTCCCGGACCAGGGCTCGAACCCGTGTCCCCTGCCTTGGCAGGCGGATTCTTAACCACTGCGCCACCAGGGAAGTCCCTCCAAACAGAATTTAAAATTGCACCTCTGGAGAGCACATGGGCAGAGCTAACCGGAAATCAAACCCTCAACAGTTTAGAAGTCTGAAATATTTGGGAACTATAGTAACACCCAGTAGAAGCATTTAAAGTATTGGTTCTTAACCTGGGCCTCGGGAAGTCATGAATGAAATACATACACGTATAAACTGTAGCAAAATTTCCTACATGCTTATGGATATTCTTCTGCGGAATAAGTCCAAAGTTTTCATCAAATTCTCCGACAGGTCCAATGACCCCAGAAAGGTTAAGGAGTACTGATTTTGCTAGAGGGTAATGTTTTTCTCTTTCATGATTTCATTCCTCTCCTGCCCTTCAAGTTCACAGTTTGATCCAAGGATCAAAGTTGTCACCAAGGATCCTTGTAAGGGAATATCCTTTACTGGTTCATTCAGCAAAGGCAGTGGGAAGAAGCAGCAGATAACGAACCTGCTGCCCAGTGCGCTGGAAATGAAATGGCTCAAATCAAATAAAGCACGGAATACAATGCCTGACAGCTCTCAACACAAATTAGTTGCTACTGATGATAATAATCAACTTAGCTGTGTATGGTCTGCAACAAGAAGTACCTTAGAGACCAATACTCTAAAAAAAGAAACCAAGGAGGAAGAGAAAAAACATCCAGCTGCCTGAACTTTAATGCCCTGAGAGTCATCACCACTGGGTGTCATCAGCAGCTTTGCGGGGAGAGGTCAAGGATCCTGGCATCTGGGGTTAGATGGGCCTCATTTGAGGAAGCCCCTTCCTCATCTCCTACTCCTACTTCCTTGATGTGTGACCCTGACCCAAGACACCATGGACATCTGAGCCTCAGGTTTGTCCTTCGGGAAACAGAAGGCATTACACCCCCTACTAAGGTTGTGAGGACAGAAGGAAAGAATGTTTCCAAATCTCCCAGTGTAGGTAGAATCACGGTTTGATAAAGAGCAGCTATTTTTTTTTCTTTTTTTTTTTTTTTTCGGTACGCGGACCTCTCACTGTTGTGGCCTCTCCCGATGCGGAGCACAGGCTCCGGATGCGCAGGCTCAGCGGCCATGGCTCACGGGCCCAGCCGCTCCGCGGCATGTGGGATCTTCCCGGACCAGGGCACGAACCCGTGTCCCCTGCATCGGCAGGCGGACTCTCAACCACTGTGCCACCAGGGAAGCCCAAGAGCAGCTGTTTTTGTTTTTTCTGCCCCAAATGAATTCAGTGAGGGGTAGATATACTTGTCAGAAAATAGCACTGGTTTGAGAGTCTGTCTAAAGATCCTTGGGTTTTTGCTATTCTCTGTCTGATTTTCTGTCCATTGCTGTAAGAGAAAACTAATCTTAGAACCCATTCCCAGCTCTCACTGACTAGCTGTCTGACCATTGACGAGTGCTTCGATCTTTCCAGCCTTCTGTTTCCTCCCCTAGAAATGAGATTCTAGGTGTACTCATCAGTTTTAGGGGCTGCTTGTCACCTCTCTCTGAATGAGTCTGTACTTTCTGTTGGTTTATTGACTACTGAATAGTGAGTGTGCCAAAGATTCTTCTAGGCACTGAGGATGCAACAGGGAATAAATCAAAGTCCCTAGTGAGTTTACAATTCTTGTCATGGGCATAAAAATAAATCATAAGCCAATGAGAGGCCAGCTGATTAAAGGGTTTATTTTCTTTTAATTCCCATTAACTGCAGTAACAGATAACCCAATCTTATAGCCCTTGAAGTTTTCATATCCACATACACTTTATTTTCTGTTCCCAAGTGGGGAATATTTTCTGTTTTTTATGTTTCACTTTGGTCAACGTGGTAACATCCATTCATAAATGGTCGGCTTTACTCGCAGTGGATAAGCTTTCCCCTAATATTTGTAATAATTAAAGGAACAAATGGAGAGATGGTCAAGAGCATGAAAGCAGACAATCATGGATTTTAACAGGGGTTTTGCAAGGGATTTGTGTTCTCATTATAGGTATGATACAGCCTGTCTCTTGGAAACATCAGTGTACGTTTTATAACTATACCTGAGTCTGTTAATTATACCTCCTTTATCCTTTAATTTATTTTTAATTTTTTTATATACCTGCGTTTTAATAAGTAAAATATTTTTGCCTGGGCTTCAGTCTGCTGTGAATGAAATGTATACATGTACAGACTGTGTGCACTATTTCATATGTATAAAATATACATGGCAGTATCAGAAAGTTTCAGGCCTTAGAGAATCTTACTCCCCCATAATCTCATATAATATCACTTCAAAGGATTTGTTATGAGTGCTTAGGTCACAACTGATGCTCACTAAAAAGATACGTTCTCTTTTTGAACACATGAACGTTAACTGAAATAACAGTTCCATCCATATTCATCACTAATTGCACGAATAAAATGCAGCCCTTCCCTCCACGAGCTCCCCAGCCTACGGATGTCTGCCCAGAGTCAGACAGGCTGGGGCCCGACGGGCTGCCGCGAGGGAGTGGAAGAACGCTCCGCACCCTGCTTGGCACTCGAGGCCCATTCAACACTTTGCAGCAGCTCCCGCCGTGGGGCCACGCCCAGCGCCCAGCGATGTTCTCCATGGCAACCAGGGCGGGGCAAAAGCCCCACCCCACCCCGCCGCGTTGCGACGGGCGTTTTGCGTCACTGCGGCGCGCCGGAAGTGACTGCTACAGTCGCTAGGCAGCCCGGAAGTTGCGGCTGTAGGGGTTTACTTTGGACTCTGACTCCCGGCTTGCGATGGGTTGCGACGGGGGAACAATCCCCAAGAGGCATGAACTGGTGAAGGGGCCGAAGAAGGTTGAGAAGGTCAGTGACATGGGTCCAGTGGGGCCCGGGGGTAGTGGGGCACACGGACGCCCCCAGGGGGCGAAAGGAGGTGGGAGGGGGAGCCAGCGGGTTTCCACACGCAACTGTGCTCATTTATCCCTTTCAGAGAACTCAAGATTAACCACAGTATTAATAACGGGCCTCTATTGAGTGCGTGCTATTGCTATTCACCCGGCAGTGCGCATAATATGGGGTATCTCATGTAATTCTCAAAACAGCTCTGCGGGTACATACTGTCAGAAGACATGCAAATTGAGGCTCAGGAGGAGAAAGTTGTAAAGCTAGTAAGTGGCAGAACCAGGATTTGAAGTCTGTCTGCTGCTAGTAACAGTGATACAAAAGGCTGCTGTTTGTTGAGTTTTGTACACACTAACTTCGTTTTCTCAGTGAAGTCTTCTCAAACCGTTACCTATGAGATCAGGTCCTCCTCTTTTTTTTTTTTTTTCTCTGCTGCGCTGCGAGGTATGTGGGATTTTAGTTCCCCGACCAGGGATCGAACCCGTGCCCCCTGCAGTGGAAGCGCGGAGCCCTAAGCACTAGACCGCGGGGGAAGTCCCCAGGTCCTCCTCTTTAAAACTATCTGACAACCATGTAGACTGCTTTCAGGTTGGTTAATGTTGATCTCAGAGGATGGTAAGCTCCTGGTGGCAGAGCCTGCACCTTTTACCCCCTCTACAACTAGCACAGCTCCTGGTGCAGTAGATGTAGTGGATAAATGAATGAGTGAATAATCCCTAATGCTCACCAGTAATTGAGCAAATTATGTATTATAATTTCCATGCTACTAACAGGGAAATTGAGTCAGTAGCGTGACCAAGATCATGCAACTGGTAGGTAATGAAGCCAGGATTCACATCCAGTTATTCAGGATTTCAAAATTAGCACTAGTAATTACTTTTTAATAATAGAAGGTGTGTAAAGTACCTAATACAAGTGGCTGGCACATTGTGGATGGTCCATATGAGTCTCCATTCAGCAGCCAGAGAAGTCTTTTTTAAAGATAAACTCCACATATCAACTGTATTTAAACCACTCCAGTGGTTTCCCATTGTATTCAGAAAAAGAATCCCACAAGACCCTGTGTGGTCAGACAGGGTCTGATGTAATTACCTCATCTTCTGCCCTTCTCCAGCCCTTTCATTCTGTTCCAGCTACACAGGCCTTGTTCCTCAACCTGGAGTATAATTTCCTCAACCTGATATGTTCTTCACTGAGATAGTCATATCATTTGGGTTTTGTTTTTTTTTTTAACATCAATCAGTTCTTTACTCAAATGTTATCTCAGTCCACTGTAGCCAAAATACATCTCACTTCTGATCACTCTATCCTGTTCTGCTGCTTTATTTTTCTTTCTTTAAATAAAAATTATTTATTTATTTATTTTGGCTGCGCCGGGTCTTAGTTGCAGCATGTGGACTCTTAGTTGCGGCATGCATGCGGGATCTAGTTCCCTGACCAGGGATCGAACCCGGGCCCCCTGTGTGGGGAGCGTGGAGTCTTACCCACTGGACCACCAGGGAAGTCCCTACTTTTCTTTATAATGATTATCACTATATTTGTTCTTGTCTCTTTCCTATATGGACAGGGTCCTTGTATGTTTTATTTCTGTGACTCCTGTGATGTGTCTGCCACACAGTAGACACCCAACAAATATGTGGAATTTGAGAGTGAATGAACACCCAGGAGGATGGAGCGTACCCTCTAATCATACCAACATGTGCAGACATAAATGCTGGGTAGTTACCACTTGTGTGCGAGAGCTTTTACCCAAAGAGTATTCAGCTCAGTTTTGTTAACTTGTGCCCAGAGCTGAAGAAGTAGCTTAATGAAAGGCTTGGCAAAGAATAGGTGTCAGAAGGGGATAGAAAAGAAAAAGGGTGATCTGAAACAACTAGAGTGCCCAGGCAGGATGGAGTTTTATTATCCTTATTCACTCAACAAATACTTATTAAGTGCTTACCGTATACACCATTCTAGGCCCTGAGGATGCAGCAGGAAACAGAGTCCAGCCCTTGTAGAGCTTACATTTTCAAATAGGTAAATAATAACATTTGTTGATCACTCATGTGGTATGTTGGGTCTGGCCCAAAACATTACTCAAATTTGATACCTTGCCCTGAAAAGAGTGACCCTAGAATAAATGTTTTCAGAAGTTTTGGGGGGACCAATTTTTAAATTCCTGGGCAAGGAGTAATCTGGAAAGTAGATCCTAAACTTGCTGAACATGGCTTTTTATTTTTTTTAATTGATTTTTTGTTAGCTGCGTTGGGTCTTTGTTGCTGCGCGCAGGCTTTCTCTAGTTGCAGTGAGCGGTGAGCAGGGGCTACTCTTTGTTGCGGTGCACGGGCTTCTCATTCCGGTGGCTTCTCTAGTTGCGGAGCACGGGCTCTAAGCGTGGGCTTCAGTAGTTGTGGCTCGCGTGCTCTAGAGCGCAGGCTCAGTAGTTGTGGTGCACGGGCCTAGTTGCCCCGTGGCACGTGGGATCTTCCTGGACCAGGGATCGAACCTGTGTCTCCTGCATTGGCAGGCAGATTCTTAACGATTGTGCCACCAGTGAAGTCCCCTGCCTGGCTTTTTATCCTAGCTCCTTGGTCTGCTTGTGTGTTTGTGACCTTGACATGTAACTTAACTTCTTGGTATGTCAGTTTCCTCAACTACAAAGGTAAAAATCCTAACTCAGAAGGTTTTATGAGGGCTAAAAGACAAGTCACTGAAACTGCTTAGCACAGTGCCTGGCACACAGTAAACACTTAAGTAGTTGTTCCTGCAAAAATTAAATTTAAGGGAATTTAAAATTTTTTCTTCCTGTTTTCTTTCAAATGTGCCATCCTGTTACATTATTCAGGTTTGACATTTTAGGAAGAGGAAAGAGTGGGACATGGAATATTAAATAGGAGAAAATATCATTTGAGGGCTCGGGAAGGTCTCAGATCTGGATCTTTATACTGTGGATAATGGCTTGATATGCCACATAGTGAGCAGTTGGCAAAAAACACTTCTGTTAAATTGCTGATTTTATAAAGAATTATACAGTCTGTGCTGAACTGTTTTTTTAAAAAAATGCCTATCTTCTCAATTCTTTTTCCTTAAATTCTGCTACAACTTTGGAGCCTTTCCCATTGTTAGGAATTAACCTGTACTGCTTGTTTTTTCTGTATGGCCTTCCTAACTTACTGTTAAGATATAGATATTAATATGTAACTAGCATAAGCAATATAATGACTTGATGTGAACTGTTTCTTTGTACATGTCATGTATAGAGAGGCCTTTATTTGACGTAGTGTCGGTTACTTGTGACTTTTTAAATCCCAACTTCGTGTGTCACTATCTTTGATTTAAAACACAAAAATCGTGGGACTTCCCTGGTGGTGCAGTGGTTAAGACTCCGCGCTCCCAATGCAGGGATCCTGGGTTCAATCCCTGGTCAAGGAACTAGATGCCACATGCTTGCCACAGCTAAGGGTTCGCATGCTGCAACTAAGGAGCCCTCGAGCCACGACTAAGGAGCTGGTGAGCCACAACTAAAACCCGGCGCAACCAAATAAATAAATAAATAAATATTTTAAAAACAAACAAAAAAATTGTCACAGTGTGGTATTACTGAATAAGCCTTTATATGTGGAACTGTGGACCATGTGTCTTTCAGAGGTGAAAATTAATTGACAAGATTTTTTTTCTTTTCTCAGGTTGACAAGAATGCTGAGTTAGTGGCCCAGTGGAACTATTGTACTCTAAGTCAAGAAATATTAAGACGACCAATAGTTGCCTGTGAACTTGGCAGGTGTGGTTCCTTTACTTAATGGAGACGAGTTTTTATTAAATGATCTTAAAAAGAATTTTAATGTATAAATGCTGTTCTTGATTCATCAAATGTGAATGATCTCCAGCAAATTTGTGAAGCCTGGGTTATCATTCCCTGTCTCAGAACATACTTCTGCACTTTTCTATTCCGTTTGGTTTATTTAATCCATGGGTTGAAAACTCAGGGGCCATTAGGAGTTAAGTTATAAAGATAAATGCATGAAGGACCCATGTGGGGTCAGTAGGGAATGGTGAGGACTGGGGAAAACTGGAGAGTTCACATTCCTGTCTAAAAGGTAGCTGCAGGAATTCCCTGGTGCTCCAGTGGTTAGGACTGACTCAACGCTCTCACTGCCAAGGGCCCAGGTTCAGTCCCTGGTTGGAGAACTAAGATCCCACAAGCTGTGCTGCACGGCCGACAAAAAAGGCAAATTAAGGGTAGCTGCTATTCAGTTCCAGCCTGTTGTTACAGTTCAAGATTGTAGACTGATTCCAGAACATATGGTTGTTTTTTTTTTCTTTTTTTCAGGGAAAGTTGAAAATGTGTACTTTTATATTAAACTTCCCAATTTAAAAAAAGCCTTGTTCAGGTCACATTCAGTCCTCAGACTGCCAGTTTGTAGCCCTTTATTTAAACTAGTTTCTTTCTTTGTATGCTTTGGAAATGGTTGATACAGGATTAAATTTACTTTTTTTTTTAGGAGTGCAGGGCATTTCTATTATCAGACGTAAATGACTTTGGATTGTACTCAATTTAGTCTCCTTCCTTTGGGTGAAGGTTGATTATTGCCAGAATGTTTTGACTGATCTTTATTGTTGCAGACTTTACAACAAAGATGCCATCATTGAGTTTTTATTGGACAAGTCTTCTGAAAAGGCTCTTGGGAAGGCAGCCTCTCACATTAAAAGCATTAAGGTAAGACAGGTGATTCTGAAGTGCTCCGGCGCTTTCAGTGGTTAGGGTTTATTTTATAGAATTCATGTAAATTTTAGACTGAACTTGGAAATTTGGAATTCCAGTCCCGCCCAGCCACCTAATAAAGGTGTGATTTGGGGCAAGTCACTTGAAGTCCAAACCAGAAGTCCTCACACCCGTACTTCCTGGATTATAAATCTGTTGTGAGTTCATATGTGGGAAAGAACTTCAAAACTGTAGTATACAAGTTTCAAAACTTCGAAACTTGTATATTGTGCTATATAGGTTTGGGGGGGCATTATTTTTATAGTTAAAACTCAGCCACTCGAATTTTGGTTTGGAAGACACTTTTATAGAATTAGAGATTTTTATAGGTGGATAACTATTCAATCATAGTGGTTATCTCCTGCTGATTAGAGGTTCTGAAAGTTCTTTCATAAAAGTGGAAAAACAAGCTTTTTAGTAAAGGAAGTTTGTTGAGAGGACAGAATCTTTCAAATCTGGTCAGTGGGAGAAAAATCAAAGTAGTGAAGAATTTGAGAACCACCAAGCTTGACAGGTGAAAACACTCGCTGTGTATGACAAGTTGAGGCCTCATGGCTCGTCAGTGGGGCGCTTAAACTAGGTCCAGAGCCCCTGACTCCCAGGCTAAGGCTTTGAGTTTTTTCCTCCTTCTGTTTCTTTTTAAAATTTTTTTATTATTATAATAGGCTTTTTGTTTGAGTTCTCGGGGTAATTACAGAATATGTTTATTTCAGAAAAATTAGTGATTCTGAGATGTAGCTGTTGGTAGTGCTGTAGAGGTAACCATGCTGACTGTTGCCATTGTTTCCTTGGGAAGAGAATTCATTTCTCAAAAACCCATAGTAGCATAATTATCTTATCTCAAAAATGCGATTATCACTGAAATTAACTTATACAAGTCTATACTTAAAACGCAATATATAACGTATGTGGCTGAAATTTTTTAATGCAAAATTTTTTTTTCCAAGAAATCACAACTGTAAAGACAAAAGGATTCACATAAAACAATGCAAAGGTTATTATTACTGCAGTTAATAGTCCACAGACACTCTGAGCAGAGAACTTGATGAACACACAAGCAGGAAGCCGACCCCGTGTGTGGTGGCTTTCCTTTCAAGGTGCTCAGCTGCTCTCTGGAGTGTTGAAATTAAATGGTGCGGTTAAATATGAAGAAATGCTTCAAATGCTAAAGTGGGGCTGTTAAGTCACTCCTTGTAAAACTGAATTTTGAAAACCGGAACAGCTGGATCTTGGAGTGTGACAGTAATCTCCGGCTAATATTCTGCCTTGGACTCATTAGACCATGGCCTCACAGATTTTACCGTCTATTTATCTGTTAAATAAACGTGGCTGGTCAGTAATATGAACAGCCTCAGTGAGGCTTCATCAGCCAGGGAAGAAAGTGTTCCTTTCTGGATGAAACTAATACAAAGCTTTCTTCTCTTAGTGGGGTAAATTTTCATGTCTGAAGTTACTTTGCCTTATATAGCAAAATGCTTGTAAAATAGAAATTAATTATTTGCTAGACAGTGCATTTAAAAAATTTTGTTTTCTATCACAACTTATGGTTTAATTTTATATCCATGTTAATTGATGTTAAAGGAAAGTAGAAAAAGAGGTTTGGATGGGAAGGGACTAGAATAATAATTAAGGCCAAAGATGATCCATTTGTCAAAGGAACTCTTAAAATATTCATGTTTTTTTCACAGAATGTGACAGAACTGAGGCTTTCTGATAACCCCGCCTGGGAAGGAGATAAAGGAAACACTAAAGGTGACAAACACGATGACCTCCAGCGGGCACGTTTCATCTGCCCTGTTGTGGGCTTGGAGATGAATGGCCGACACAGGTCAGTAATGGGCGTGGGCAGATGCTGTGGAGTCTGGGTGAGTAATCCCAGTGCTGTTAGGATCTGTGCCGAAGCTTAATAATCACACGGATTTCTTTAAGGTGCCTTTTGGTTTGGGTGGCGCACAAGGCATGTTCATTCCCTACCAGCCACGTGTAACGTGGCCTCTTTGTTGTGTGCGGCTTTCTGTTCTTGAGGTCAGGAGAACCTAAAGTAAAGAGGGAGTTGAAAAATCTGTCTTGTGACACTTACGAGACTTGAGTTGAGTTCTTTGGTCTTCTCCTATGGGAAAGAAAGTAAAGGACAGATATTTCCCATCAAACAAATCCCATTTCCTTAACAATTGCTTAAAACTCTGCAGTGGAAAACGGTCTTACAGAACGTGTGGTTGATCGGTCAGTGAAAGGCCCGGTTGATGATGATAACTTGCTTTGAATTTGTAGCTAACAGATCCTCTGGCTAGAGCACCAGAAATCTTAAGCTTGAGATTTCTATTGCAAATGTAAGTAAGTAAGTATATTTCCCCCTTAAAAAAATACGAGTGTCGAGTGGATTAGTAGGTGCCTTTTTATAGGATGTCTCACTTTGCCAAAGCTTTAAACTTCTTTCCCACCATTTAGAAATATCTTTAATAGCTGGTAGTCCAGACTAAATTTCACAAGAGGAATATTCTGGGGAATGAGATTCATGTACCTAACCTTGTCCTACGTGTGTGTGTGTGTGTGTGTGTGTGTGTGTGTGTGTGTGTGTACACATTATTTTGAGGTGGAAGTCATAACATTCACAATCTTTTTAAAGGGTATGTTTCAGTGGCGTTTAGTACATTCTCAGTGTTGTGCAACCATCACCTCCATCTAGTTCCGGAACATTTTCAGCACCCCAAAGTAAAAACCCCCTACCCATTAAGCAGTCCCTCCCCATGCCCCCTCCCCCCAGCCCCTAGCAGCAAACAATCTGCTTTCTGTCCAGTGGATTTACCTATTCTGAATATTTCATATAAAATAGAATCACACAATATGTGACCTTTTGTATCTGGCTTCCCACTTCTTTTTAAGAAAACCATGGTTCACCCCCAAAAGAGGAACTTAGCAGAAACAGACTCAACTCTGGCGTCTTGAGCAGGGGTTACCTGTAGCCTGTTGCTCCAGTTGTGGCTTCCCCCAGTTTTTCCCTTTCATTTGCTGGTTAATCTCTTCTCCTTTTTCTCTTCTCGGTTAATTGAGCTTTGCCTGTTTTGGCTTTGCCCTCTTCCTGTTAATAGGGCCTCCACACTCAAAAATTGATTTGGGGGTTAGTTTGTATATTTAATAACGTTTGTATAATAAAGATTTAAGTGTATAGAAAAATAGAAATAGGTTATTGGTATAATAAAAACATTTAGCCTTTGTTTAAAGAAAAACCAGTTCCTAAGTCACTAATACTTAGTAAGCATTCATAAAGCAGGGTTTTTTTTAAGTCCTAAACAACATTTAATGAATATTAGTACAATGTTATTAATTTGGTTTTCATTAGAGCAATCTGCATCTGCTATAATCCCTAGGATTAAAAGTTTCTATGGAGAAATTAGAGAAAGTTTCTATGGTGAAAAGTTTGGAGAAAGTTTCTATGGTGGTATTTTTTAGAGGAACATAAGAAGTAAATGTGAGGGGCTTCCCTGGTGGTTCAGTGGCTAAGACTCCACGCTCCCGATGCAGGGGGCCCGGGTTTGATCCCTGGTCGGGGAACTAGATCCCACATGCTGCAACTAAGACCCAGCACAGCCAAATAAAAAAATAAATAAAGAAGTAAATTAAAAAGAAGTAAATTGTGAAAGTGCTTTTTGCACCTTTGCCCCATCCTAGCCTCCAGTGACAGCACTGTTAGCTGTTCGGTGTCTAACGCCCCCTACAGACCTCTGCAACCCCAACACACAACACACTTCCCTGCACCTCTGCAAGAGAGACACAAATAGACATGTATGCTTCCCACCGGCATGGAATCATATTACACATATTTTGTAACCTTATTTTTTTCTACTTCTCTGTCTAATTTAAACATTTTCTTGGCCATACATACAGATTTCCTTATTCTTTTTTTAATTTATTTGGTTGCATCGGGTCTTAGTTGTGGCAGGCGGGCTCCTTAGTTGCAACTCGCCGGCTCCTTAGTTGTGGCAGACAGGGTCCTCAGTTGCGGCTCGCGGGCTCCCCAGCTGTGACACACGAACTCCTACTTGCAGCATCATGTGGGATCCAATTCCCGGACCAGGGATCGAACCCAGGGCCCCTGCCGTGGGAGTATGGAGTCTTAACCACTGTGCCACCAGGGAAGTCCCACCTTATTCTTTTTAATAGCTGTGTAAGAGTTCATATTTATTTAACTAGTCCTCTGTTGATAGGCATTAGGTGGCTTCCTCTTCTTCCTTGCTGTACTACACAACTTCATAAATACATACTTGTGCATGTGCACACTTGTGGGCATGTTTCTGTAGGAGAAAGTCTGCAGAGTGATGCTTTACCTGATACTACTGCCAATTGTCCTGAAATGTTGTAGCCACCCAGCAACACGTGCCTGTTTCCTCAGACAGTTTCCAACTGGATACCTTCAGACTCTTTCATTATTTCCTGATAGGTAAAACACTGTATGTCCTTGTTTGAAATGCATTTCTGTAATTAAAAGTAGGGGTTAAGCATCTCTTGTGTGTTTTGGCCGTTTATATTTCTCTTGTCAACTGCATGTTAACGCCCTTTACCCATTTTTCTATATTGTGTACTGTTGCTTTTATAGACCTCTTTGAATATTCGTAAACTCTGAACCTCATATGTGTTTAAAATATTTTCTCCCTGAGTTCCTATTCTGTCTTTTGACTTTTTATGGTGTTTTTAAAAAAATGCCTTTATTTATTTTTATTGATAGAGTCTTTTTTCCAAAGGATTATTGCAAGGGGGTAGGAGTGGAACTTTGGCCTATGTTTGTGGTTTTAATTTCAGCACACAAGTTTCTCCTCTCTCTGAAAAGTAGAGCTTTTCCTAAGTGACTAAGAAAACTTTCCTAAGCTGAAATGGCGTAAATCGAAGAAGCAGTTACCCTTAAGACACATCTTGCTAGCAGATGCACAAAATAAATAGGGATAAAGCACAGATGGTCACAGACACAGTTCAAAGCTATGGCAGCTTGACACTGAGATGCTGAATGTAGTTCCTCTAGAAGGAGCTTGGGGTGCGAGCTGCCTGTATAACAGCTCACTGCAAAACAAATGCTGAATGCCATTTTTTAGTTCTTGCCATTTTTCATAAAAGCAGAAATCCGCTTTGGATTTCTTTCCGTTAGCAAAAATAGGTACTAATGTAGGTCTTTCGTAAAAATGAAGTGGCGTAAGGCACACTTTCAGAAAGCGGGGTGTGTGTGTGTGTGTGTGTGTGTGTGTGTGTGTTTTAAGTACTTTATTTAGGACACACTGATTTTTTTTTTTAATGGAATCACATATAACCATTTTTTTCTTTGAGGTTCTTGGCCTTTGTGTAAACAAAACAAATGTTAATTGATAAATGTGGGTAATGATTTTTGAATTGTTATTTAAGTCATTCTCCATGTTGGATTATTTCTCCAGGTTTTGTTTCCTGCGGTGCTGTGGTTGCGTGTTTTCTGAACGAGCCCTGAAAGAGATAAAAGCAGAAGTTTGTCACACGGTGAGTTGTTAACATACATCATTTGTTCCTTCCCAGTAGCTGAAGAAATCAGATGGTTTGGGGTCCCCCCTCCATGTGTCATTTCAGCATCTTTCAATTCTTTCTGAAACATGAATCTAATTAGTTGCTTCTCTGCTTAAAACCTTTCTACTCCCGTCCTTGCCGGAAGTAGAGACTCAGACCGCCTCTTGTGATGTGTCCCTGCCCGCCTGTCCTCTCCTGTGCCTTTGTCCCCTCCACCGTGACCTGCAAGCGGGAGGGGTCCTGCTCCCCGAACCTTAGTTCCAGAGCCATTGCTTCCTGTGTGAACCTTGCTGCTGTCTCCTTCCCTGCTCCCTGGGCACCTTATTATCCCACTGATCTCATCACAGTGTAATTGCTAGTTAGGTGGTGCTTTCCCTACTGGACCATGAGGGTTTCTTCTTCTAACTCTTTTTTTTTTTTTTTTTAAAGACTTTATATTTTTTTTGAGCAGCTTTGGGTGCACAGCAAACTTAAGAGGAAAGTAAGGGGTTTTCCCCGTACCCTCTACCCTCACAGGTGCCTCCCCCATTATCAGCATCCCCCCCCAGAGCGGTGTACTTGTTCCAGTTAGTGAGCCTACGTTGACACCCCATCATCACCCACATCCCCTTTCCATTAGGGTTCACTCGTGGTGCTGTACATTCTGTGGGTTTGGACAAGTATATAATGACGTGTATCCACCATTATAGCCTCACGTGGTGTATCTTCGCTGCCCTCGCGATCCCCTGTGCTCCGCCTGTGAGTGTTTGAGAGCGAGGGCAAAGCTCGTCCATCCTTCACCCCGCCAGCCTTGTTCTCCCCAGGGCAGGTCGCACGTCCTCAATAGATGCTCTCGGGAGTGAGTGAACCCATCACGTGAGGGCGTGCCTGCTCAGCTCACGTGAGGGCGGTGCTGAGGGCTTTGTCCTCACGGGGTTGCTGCTGCAGCCTGGGACATCTGTGTCTGGGTGTTCCGCAGGTCCGTGGGGAGCCTGGCATTTACTTTAATGTCATGGATACCAACAACTCCTGGCTGCATTTTCACGCACATTAATTCTGCTTGGATTTCCTTAGGCCTCCCAGTACTGTTTCTCCCTGTTGTGAATTATTCTTTGATCCAGTAGCTATTGTGGAACAGCTGCCATGGGCAGTACCGTCCTAGGCACGTGGGGTGGCGTACATTGTAGATAAGATTGATCCAGTCCCTGCCTTCATGGAACCCACATTCCAGTTGGAGAGAGAGACACTCAGGTAACCGAGCAAGGCAGTACCGCTTGTGACAGCTGCCAGGAAGGAAGCGCAGAGGGTGAGGTGCCGGAGGGCGAGAGGCCCCCTCAGCGGTGGTCAGCGGGGGCGCCTCTGGGGCTTTGAGCTAAGACCCGAGGGTGAACGGCAGCCAGCCAAGCGAGGTCTGAGCCGAAGCTCAGAAGTGGCGGAGGACTTCGCTAGTTGAAGGAGCAGAGAGTGCGGTGGATGGTGGGGACAGGAGAGAAGTAGATGAGGGTGAGGCAGGGGCCACCTTCTGTAGGGCCCAGGTGGCTGCGCTGGGGCTTGTGGATTTTACCCTAAGAGCAGTGGGAAGCTGGGGACAGCTTTCGGCCAGGCCGGATGTACTTTAGTTTCAGAACGATTTCTCTGTAAAGAAGTCAGACGTGGAGGAGGATACGCTCAAATGTGATTCCATTTATTTGAGACTCAAAAGACAGACAAAAGGTGATTGGTAGTGAAGAAGTCAGGGAGGAGCGTGGAGTTGTTTCCAGTTTGGGGCGATTACGGATCAAGCCGTCAGAGAATTTGGAATCTGTCTCATTAAGCTTTTGCCAAAAAAGAGAAATTCAAAGAATGCATTCAGGAATTGATTCATGTCGTTTATTGTCCAGTATTTATTATGTCTCCTGTGTTCACGACGATGTTACAGGTGTTCCCAGGGAGGATGGGATGTGAAGGAATCAGTGCCTGTGCTCAAGGAGACTGCAGTCGTGCAGGAATCAGGTTACATGAAAAATCATATTCTGTTTTGTTTTTTGAGGCCAGTTGCCAAGTGGATGTAAGGATGCTACTGGAGTTGAAGGGCCAGAGAACTCTCTGGCTATGCTGGTGAGAAATGGCTTTATGGGAGGAGACATTTGTTCTAGGCCTTGAAGGCAGAGCGTGTTCTCACGGGTCAGGCTTTCCCAGAGAGTGGGACATGGCTGCTGGCATAGGGGAATTGGTGTGAGGGGTCCACAGACAGGACCCCAGACGCCCCTGTGAGACATCGCACAGCAGGACGGTAGCTCCCATTCTGGCGCACCTTCTGCCTGTATGCCTGCCTGCCTTGTGGAGAAAGTCTCCGTTTGGTCCTCGGATGGTTTTAATACATCTCACTGAGCTCCCAAGAGAGAGCGGACCTTACGCTCAGAGCTTTGGCAGGCAGGGCCTCGAGAGACATGTTTGTGTTCTCTGCATTTTTATGCTTTCTTTACATTTATGGCAAGGGGTACTGTTTTTATACATATGGTATGAATATAAAGTCAACATTTAAAGTAAATTTAAGTAAAAACAATGGGTAGATTTAATGAAAAATATTAAGATACTGACAGTACCTTAGGCAGGGGAACGCCTGAAGTTTGAGAGACGCCCTTGTCAGTGATGGTGGGTGCGCTGTGGGCAAAGGGAATGTGTGGGAGAGGAGAGCAGCCATCACACTCAGGGGAGGAAGTTCTGGGGCAGCCTGTGAAGATGGGGCCTCAAGATGTAGTCCTGCCCCAGCCGCTCAGGAGCAGGGAGAGGCCAGAGATGTGAGTCAGACTGCTGGCGGAAGCTCTGAGTGCCAGGCAGAGGGGCAGCTCGGGGGGCGTGCAGCAGGCGGCCCTTGACGCCTTTGCAGCAGCACAGCGCCTGGGGAGCAGCGGGGTGTAGGTCTGTGCAGTATGGGCAGAGGGAAAAGACTAAACAAGAGCAAGAATCTGACAGCAGGTGAGGAAGAGGAGCCTGAGAGAGAAGTATCGTGAAGGAAACGGCTCAGCTGGCCTGGGCTTCCTGCGAGCAGGAAAGGAACCTCGCTCGCATTTGTTCTGTGTCCAAGTGTGTGCGTGTTTTCACAGATAGTGCGCGAGGCGTTGTCTGAGTGTTAGACACATCCGCAGGCACACTGAGGAAATTTACTTGAAAGGATATAAATATGAGAAGGTGAGAAATGAAGCTGAAATTTATTAAAGCAGCCAAGTGTCCTGAATCAGTGGTTCCCAACCCAGGCTGCACTGTAGAATCCCCACAGTGGTTTGCTAAGTTCCCACTCCCCACCTCAGACCCCTCGTGAGCATCTTCAGGGTTAGTGTGGAGCCCGCACGGAGTTCCACTTTCATATAAGCTCCCGGAATAATTCTAAGGGGCAGGCAGGTCTGGGGGACTCGGGGATCGAAAGCACTCAGGCTTCTTTCCCCGACCCACAGGGATAACTTTCTTAGATTGGCGTGCAGTTGTCCCTTCACTGGCTGACGCCAGGCATCCGTAACCATCTTGACAGACTTGAAGCAGAATAGGAGTGTCTGCTCACAGCTCTGCAGAGAAGTTGATCTTATTTCATGGAAATGCAACATTGCAAGGGAACTCTGAAATCATTTTGTTGGTGTCTGGGAACAAAGTGCTAGTAAACGTCTGAAAGTCTACGTAGAGCGCTTCAAGGGAAAGGAAGGAAGTAGGAGGAAAGGGGAAGCAACTGCATCAGGATTGCGCAAGAAGCCAAGACCAGTTGAGGACCGGACACCGGCTCCTCCAGCCTCCTAATGGGGGCTGCCAGGGCTGTTGAGACCACCTGCAGTCAAGACAGGACCCTGGCTGGAGTCCAGGAACACCTCAGGGACAAAATTCTCTTAAAAATAAATCTGTTATCAGAAGAGTAATATTTTACTCTTTTCACTTGTATAATCTCCTTAAAAATTGCCTTTGAAACATAGCTAGATTGAATACTCTGCGTATTAGTTTGCTAGGGCTGCCATAACCAGGTACCACAAACTGGGTGACTTAACAGAAATTTATTTTCTTACAGTTCTGGAGGCTAGAAGTCTGCAGTCACGATGCTGGCTGGGTTGGTTCTTCCTGAGGGCAGTGAGGGGAGGATCTGTTCCAGACCTGTCTCCCTGAGTTGTCGGTGGCCTCTTCTCCCTGTGTCTGTTCATATTGTCTTCCCTCTGTGGAGTTTGTCCCTGTGCCCAAATTTCCCCTTTTTATAAGGACACCAGTCGGGTTGGATTAGGGTCCACACTAGTGACTGCACCTTAACTAATTGCATCTGCAGAAGGTGACATTCTAACATACTGGGGATTAGGACCTCAACACATGCCGGGGCGGGGGGAGCATAATTCAACTGATAACACTATACAGTTTAGAAAATCAGAGCATGGGACAGTCAGTCAGTGGCACACTTGAGTGGGAGTCATTCATTCGGGCACTCACAGGACCGACATTGAGAGCCTGATATATATCAGTTTTGGTTCACACACCAGCACTGGCTGGCTTGGGAGTATAAATCACTTCACCTCTCTGGGCTTCAGATTCTAGTATGTAAAACAAAGGAATTGTAGTAAATTTTTGGACGCTTTCCTTTTAGACCCAAATTCCAAACAATGACATTTTTAAATGAAGAAAAAATCCAATGACAAATTCATATACTGTCATTAGGAATCAAGCTCGTACTTCTAATTTCAGGTCTCTAAAGTTTAGTAATACTAAGTATATCAGTCAAGGTTGGCTACGTCCTGTAACAAACAGCCCCCCAATTCCAGTGGCTAAGAACGGTGAGAGCTCCTGGTTAGGCAGCTTTCTTTTAAGGGAAACTCAAGGACTCAGGCTTCTTCTGTCCTGTAGGTCTGACTTCCTCTGGTGTTTAGAGTATTCTCCGTTCAGTTGGCTGATGGGAACAGAGAAGGAAGCATCTAGCTTAGGAGGTTTTTATGGGCCAGGCCTACTTAATGCTTCTGTTCACATTCCGTTGGCCAGAACTCAGTCACGTGACCACAGCTACATGCAGGAGCCTGGGGATTATAGTCTAGCTGGACACCCGGGAAGAAGAGGTGAACAGGAGCCACTTCTGCCAAACCAGCAAAAGGAAGAGTGATGGCGCAGTTTCAGGAGCTGTAGTGCATCGTGAAAATGTGAATGAGGGAAGATAAGGCCACAGTGTCAAAGTCTAAAGCAAATATTTTCATGTTTTACGTAATGTCTGAAATTTAGAGGAACCAACATCATAAGAACAGTGTCAGGGACTTCCCTGGCGGTCCAGTGGTTAAGACCGCACTTCCACTGCAGTGGGCACGGGTTCAATCCCTGGTCAGGGAACTAAGATCCTGCATGCTGCGCGGCACGGCCAAAGGAAAAAACAAAAAAAGGAAGACACCTTCCCATGGAAACAGAAAGGAATAAACAAGTAAACAGACACAATAGAATGTGATATTTAAAAAAAAAAAAAAAAAAACAGTGTCAGGAACCTCCGTGATACTGAGGGGTGTGCACGTTCTCTGCTTTTCCCTGTGTAATTCCATCGACATTTGGCTTTTCAGTTCCCTAGAAGAGACTCCAGGGTTTGAAGTAGCTCTGGTTCTGTGTCTAAAACACATGGTGTGCACACTTGATTTCAGTAAACAGAGTCCAAAGAGATGTAGTTGCTAGGTTTCTTTGTTTTCACTGTCAGCAAAGCACCAGCCGAAAAATTAGTTGTATTCCCCACTATGTTCTTCCCTTCTTGTAATAAGAAGAAACACATTGGAGTAATCACAGGTTGCAAAATAAATGATGTGCTTGTTATTCAAAACACGGTCCATGGTCCTGCGAATATTGACATCGCCTGGGAGGTTTTTGTATTTTCGTTTTTTAAGAAATGCAGACTCGCAGGCCCCTCCCCAGACCTGCAGAATCAGAAACCGCATTTTAACAAGAGCCCCAGGGCACTTGTATGCACAGTAAAGCTTGAGAAGCTGATCTGGGCGCTGGAGGTGTGGGCAGCAGTGTTTGACTTGCTAGCCTCCTGGCTTCATTTATTTAGGCTTTGTGACAGGTGAGTGCGGTGTTTAAAGTCAGAAGCGAAACAAAAATTTACACTCGTATACCTTTTGTTTGTTTGTTTTGAGTACTTGTCATGGAGGGGGTGGAGTGGAAAGGGGAGAGAATAAGGAAGGGGGTCTCTTCAAAAGCGGTTGGCAAATTCTGCTGTTCGGGCCCAGCCTCCTTCACGCTTTTCCTTTCTACTGTCTTTATGGTCTTTGTGAATATTAAGCCTCAAGAAATCATATACAGCACAGGCAGCTGTAGACTTCTACATGAAAGAAAAATACAATAGAAAAATTGAACAGTAGACTGCGTTAGCAAGAAGGTTCTGTTCCCCAGAAAGTTAGAGGAATCATCTCAGTATCCCTGTTATCCTCAAGGTTGCCTTTAAGTTACAGTTTGTAGCAATGTATTTCAGACGTGTTTTACACATGTTCTTTTACTTCATGAATGAGTACAGCCAGAGGCTGAGTCAGGCTGGAGAGAGCAGCAGCTTCTTTCTGGTTCCGATGCCCACGGAGCCTGCTGCTTTACCTTGGCCTCCCTGGCCTGTCCCCTGACGCTCCACTGAAACCCAGCTTGCGCTTCCCTGAGTCTCATGCTGCTTCGTTCCACCGTGCCTTTAAGTTATTTTATTATTTTTATTTTATCTCACTGTTACTGAAAGGATTCACTGAGATGACTTCTTCCATTATAATGTTTGAGCCCTCTGAGGGCAGGTATGTGTTTGAATTTGGGTTCTATGAGTTGACGTTGAAATGAGATGAAGGAAGGCTTATCTTTTAAGTAATTTGAAAAGATTTAAGCTTCTCCTTTATGTTTTATTTTATTTAATTTTAAAAATGCAATGGGGTGTGCACTTACTTGCAAATGGGTTGTGATGAAACGTAAGGGACATGACTGTGGTGAACCTGAGCTTTCGGAACAGCCAGTTGGAACACGGCCGTGAGCTGTGTGTCTGCCTGTGCGCGGGGAGGCTGCTCCGAGCTGTCTGGGGCTCTCATGCCCTCCTCTGACGGTCTTAACCCGCTACTGTGTGTTCTCCCTGGGATTACGTATCTTTGGGGAAGAAATGTTTGTTTAAGCAGAGATTTTAATATGCTGTGGGTAGCTCGGGTTTGATTTGTGGGCTGTGCTTTCAGAGCCTCTTTTCCTTCTCTGTAGTTTTCGTGCTTTTCAAGGGCTATTTTCATTGAGTGGATTTCATTTCATTTCTCTGTTTGGGAAGCGTCAGTTCACTGAGGGGTTATACTTCGCCCTTGAATTATCCATTTATTTCTTTAGTGTCCTCTCCTGTGGTTCCTGCTTTTCCTTTATTTTAGTTGTTTTAAGTTGTGCTATTTAATAGTTGTATATTTCCAGCCTTGTATGACGCCGTGAGCTCTTTTTTAGAAAGAGAGTATATTAAAAGTCCTCGACAAAACAACAAAGATTCGCGGACTTTTGGCAGAGCTGAATCTGTGAGTAGAGAGAATTCAGACCATTCCTGCCTTTGACCCGTGCTGTTCTGTATGGTAATCATCAGCCACATGTGACTATTTAGATTTCAATTAATTAAAATTTTAAAAGTTAAGGTTCCCTTAATCAGCCACTGCAGCCACGTTTCAGATGCCCAGCTCTCCCCGTGATTGTGTCTGGTATCAGACTGTGCAGACGTAGACCACTGCATCATCACAGCTGCACGGCTGCAGGGACCTAGGGCGGCCTTTGTAGGAAGTTGTGTT
Source organism: Delphinus delphis (assembly GCF_949987515.2). Taxonomy (NCBI): domain Eukaryota; kingdom Metazoa; phylum Chordata; class Mammalia; order Artiodactyla; family Delphinidae; genus Delphinus; species Delphinus delphis. The sequence continues at coordinate 6,183,309 of NC_082697.1, read as the reverse complement.
TCAACTCCAGAATTTTATTTTACCCAAAGGAAATAGACTCTTCCATGCTTTTCTAGGATTTCCAGAACAAAGTTACATTGTTCCCAGCCAGAGATAAGCATATTTTCTCCCATTTTCTGTGGGAGTTTGTTCTTTTTTAGAATCTCATCCACAGTAGTATATCTTTAAGACAAGATATGTTCTTATTCTAACCGGAGCCTGAATCTAAGTGTTTGGGGGACTTTGATTTTCAGCAGCTGTTAAGTGAGGCAGTCGAGCCTCCAGGCCACTTACCCAGTCACCAGTGGGACTTTGAGTTATTTTTTCTCTTGTGATTTCTTTCTCAAAGCCGTAAAAGTGGCCTATAGTCAATAGCAGAGTCTTGTTGGTAGCACGTTTCTAAACTCATTTCAGGACTAACTTGTGTCAAGGAATTATTTTCCCATTCTTTTTGGTTGAATGTTCTCTGATTTCAAGTTAGGGAAACAGAATTATACCAGTAAGAAAGCAAACATTCTCTATAACTTCCAGCTCAGTGGTTCAATTTCATATTAAAATGACTCTCCCGTTTGAAATGCCAGTGTGGTTCCACAGGGACCTCCGCCTGCCCTAGAACTTTAAGTCTGTGCCACCGCTCCAAGCATGAGACCACAAGAGGCTCGGTCGAGTCAAACTGGTTGGCAAACAAAGAAGGTGATTGAATGATCCAGGGCAAGTCTCCTGGTCCATACACACAGGCGTCCTGGACATAGTGGCCTGCAAAGGGAACACAGAAACTTAGCTGCCTTTGTTTCCTCATCAGTTTACATCCACGTGGAAAAGTGATGCACTTCTAAGGTCATCTGTAAGGCCTCTCTGCTTCATGCCAGTTCAGATTAAATGGGGTTTCCATGATCGCTTTGACAGGGGCTTTTATGTTGAATTTTGAATTCATGATGGAAGGGAAGCTTTCATTTGTTTGGTTAGTGATTTCTGAAATGTTTAATGGCTACTTTAGGTGAATACTGTAGAATTTTAGCTAGTCATGAGCACAAGGGGGAAGTAACAGCCATCATTTGCCAGATAACACCTAAATTCTGATAGCTGCTGTTTTAAGTTCCATGAACTTTTCAACTATTTTCCTCGGTTGTGGGTAGTTCATAAGAGTTGTGTTGGTTTTAATAACCAACACATTGCTTCAACCTTCTATTGCTTCAACCTTCTTTTGGTTTTGCAGAGTGAGTTTGATATAAATAGAAGTAATTAAAATTGGAATTCTAGTTTGGATCCAGTACTGATTGGACTCCTTCGAGGTGAACTCAGTAGCACGTTTTATGTGTCTGACACTGTGCTTGACTCTTTCTACTCTATTTTTTTTTTTTTTTTTTTTTGCGGTACGCGGGCCTCTCACTGTTGTGGCCTCTCCCGTTGCGGAGCACAGGCTCCGGACGCGCAGGCTCAGCGGCCATGGCTCACGGGCCCAGCCGCTCCGCGGCATGTGGGATCCTCCCGGACGGGGGCACGAACCCGTGTCTCCTGCATCGGCAGGCGGACTCTCAACAACTGCGCCACCAGGGAGGCCCCCTCCTACTCTATTTTAATCCTCCCACCAACACTGGGAGGTGGTTTCTGTCATCACCTTCAGTTTGCAGAGGCAGGAGTGCTCAGTTTGCGTGTAAGGGAAGTTTCTGTTCATTTTGGAGACCTTGCTCTTTTCTCTGCTCAGTGCTGCCATGCTCTCTCCCCCCTGCTGATACTGTAATCCTACTTCCAGAAACTTATCTTAAGGAAATATTATTTAAAAGGGTTGGAACTGCATGCATAGAAATGTCCAGTGTTGTTTGTAAGACTGAAAAAAATCAAAACGGATCTTTTCCCTGCTAAGCGTGCATTCGTGTAGTGAAGGGCCTAGAACTGGCCCATGGTAAGCACTGTATGTGTGAAAACTGTTATCATGATCAGAATCTTTTTAACTGATAGACTCTTGGTGCAGTGTCACAGAATCTCAGTAGTATTACATTTAACCAGTTGAAAGTGTAAATATGAAGATAATATGAAAAGCTTAGGACATAGTGAAAGAGGAATCAACTGCACCTTGATCGTAACTGCATACTCTATAGCTTATGTACGTATGAACTGGAAGGGAACACAAATAAATGGAACTTTGTCAGAATTGCGTTAATGCTGTTTTGGTGATAAAAATAAACAAATTCTTTGTTGCTGATAGCAATGGGATGGCTCTGCACTGTGTGCAGAGCTGGGCCATATGCTCCCCCAGTGGCGTGGCATCACGCAGCCGCACCTGGTTTGAGACCCAGCTCTGCTATTGCCTTTGCCACTTCCTGTGCCACGTCCTGTGACTCTGGGAGTGACCTCGCTTCTCTGAGTCTGGGGTTCCTCGTCTGTAAAGTGTGCATAATGATAGTTTCTACCTGCATATCGCTGTGAGCATCGACAGCAGGCCCAGAGCCGGGTTCCAGAAGGGTTTACCACAGACCCTGCAACAGTGCTTGGCCTAAGTCGGGACTGACTGAATGCTGGCCAGGGTTGGCCCTGTACTGCTTTGCTAGTAGAACCATTTGCACAGTGAAGCTAGTGATGGCAAGAACTTTCTGAAGTGTTTACTTGTAGGGAATAATGATTCTCGTTAAGACTCGCAGTGACTAGGTTTTCTTGCAAACATTATTAAAATACTCAGATTTTGCTACTCTAAGAATTTGGAATCACTTTATCATTGACAGCCACAACCCTTCATGACATCTTTTTTTTTTTTTTTTTTTCGGTACGCGGGCCTCTCATTGCTGTGGCCTCTCCCGTTGCGGAGCACAGGCTCCGGACGCGCAGGCTCAGCGGCCATGGCTCACGGGCCCAGCCGCTCCGCGGCATGTGGGATCTTCCCGGACCGGGGCACGAACCCGTGTCCCCTGCATCGGCAGGCGGACTCTCAACCACTGCGCCACCAGGGAAGCCCCATGACATCTTATATACCATTGGTGAATCACTTTTTCAGGAAGAATCTGAGCCTCTCCTTTTCTGAGCATTTATCCGCCAGTCCTGTCAACCCCTGTGAGCCACTTACTGTCTGAAGAAAGGCCAGGGTTGTTTGTTAGTCTGTCGTTTAACTGTTACCTTCTTTCTATGTGACTATCCCCCTAGCTGAATCATATCTACCTTTTAAAAAATACTAGAAAATTATTCCAGTCCTTCTGACCTGGTACCTGTTCAGGAGGATGGCTGTGCACATGGCAGCGGGAATTGTTTGTCTTTGAACTGTTCTGGTATTAGATTTTCCATTTTTTGTTTGTCCACAACCTGTTTCTTTTAGATCAGTCTTTAAATCAGCTTGGAAACTGGGCGAACCTAGTTTATTTTGCATTATCTGATATACTGTATTCAGACCCGAGGACTGTACCCAGATGCCTTGTGAAAATAGGTATGTATCTCTGTAGTAGCTCCCGTGGTGGTTAGGGAGCTGCTTGTAGACAGACAGCGCAGGGCCCAGGTATCCCTGGAGAGCACGTGCTCTGCCGGAGCCGCCTTCACACACGGCTTTGCTCCAGTCTTCCCGCGTTCTCTGTCCACCACCAGCTGTGGCCCCAGAGACGTCAAGCACGCTCTGTTTTCCTTCCCCGGAGTACACCAGAGAACTTGCCATCTTTCTGCTGGACTCATCCGTATCATGCTGCGAATTGTCTGTCATCCATTGTTTCCTCCCTGAGACTGTCTGCTCACCCTGGGGGTTCAGGGGTGCAGAGCGCCGGCCCCAGAGAGGAGGCACGGATAACTTCCCAGGAGCCAAGTTCTAGCTCTTCGACTCCGGAGGTGTTTTCCCCGAACCGATGCACCTGAGAGCTGCTCTGCAGCCAGCTAGTTCTCTTCCAGACTCTTCACAGGATAGAGATGTCCTCTCCTCCACCCCAGATCTGGCTTTTGTGTATTGGCCTGGTCACTAAAACCTCTGGCACACAAGACAAAGGGGCAAAAGAATTCACAGTCCCTCAGGGAGAATCTCCTGAGGGCAAAGCAAAGAGACCTTTTTTCAGCAAGAACTGCGTAAGAAGTATGGGGGCAGCTGGCTGACCCCACCGAGGAGCATATACCTGTGTTACTCAGGTGTCTGTTCTAGTAAAGAGACCCAGGGAGACAGAGAACTCATTTTAAATAAATGTTAGGGTTTGAATTCTAGGAGCAGGTGGGACAAGCCAGATAGCTCATGTGTTTTCATCTTAAAACTTTAAAAGTTGCAGCCCTGTTGTGTGTTCACTTTGTGAAAATTTATCGACTCAAATACTTAGAATTTGTCTACTTCTCTGTCTGGATATTATAATTCAAAGGAAAGTTTTTTAAAAATTGACACCGTGCTAGTTGGATCATCACTAATTCTTCCAGACTGCAGTAAACATGACTGTCAGTCTTCTCCCACTGTTTTCGAGGCAGCAGTTGTACAGTTTTTATAAAATTTGAAGGCGTTTTGTGGCTTGGGTTTTGTTTTTATTTTTGTTTTGGCCACACTGCGTGGCTTGCAGGATCTCAGTTCCCAGACCAGGTACTGAACCTGGGCCCCGGCAGTGAAAGCCCAGAATCCTAACCACTAGGCCACCAGAGAACCCCTTTGGGTTTTGTTTTTACCTTTGCAGCCATCATGAACAGTTCCCTCCTTGTTTTTCCATTTAATGGCTCGAACATTTCCTTCCCATCCAGTGTTTGGGGTGGAACCTGGAGCATCTAAGGGAAAAGACATGCAGGCATACAGTGAGCAGATGATGGGGAAGCCCAGCCTCATTCAGAATGCATGTTCTCATCTGATGAAAGGCTAACGCTTCTGGGGGCGGGGTGTGTGCTGCACCTGTGGTAGTATCAGGGTGGAGCGAGGTCCCGTATTCCGTCTTTGTGCTTAGATTTCACTTTTCATCCCTTCCACCATCCCTAGTAACTCACCTAGTATTGACAGAGTGTTATGTTGGGTTTCTTTGGATCGCGTTTTCTCCGCAGCAGCTCTCTGGGGGTGATTTGAAAGGATTTTCAGTGGATGTGAGAGGTTTTAAAAAGCTCCTAACCCATTTCTGCTGGATTTCATTGTTTGCACTGTCGCCTGGACTGACTGATTCACTTAGCTGTTCAAGCTTGAAGCCACATTCGCAATAAGAACCAATCAGCTTTATAGAAAGAGCAAATAAGCCCATTTAAAGTAGTGCATCAGATTTCCCTCTACCTCTAAGAAAACCTATCTGAAGTATCATATTAGCCACAAACAAAATTACTAGTTTTAATATTTTCCATTCTTAACGAGCCCCTAGCATGATACCTGGCACTAGTAGGTATCCAGCAGTATCTAATAAGTGAAGGAAGAAAGGAAGAACTTTCCAAAGATCTGTGCTCAGAAGTTTCAAAAGGCTCTATTTGAGGAGATGCACAGTGCTGGTACTTCCTTCTGGAGAGGGAGCAAAAGCAGCCAGCCTGCTGTGGGAACACGGCGCGCTCTCGGCAAACCTCAGATCCCCGAAAGCAAAGACCCTCCTGGACTACCCCAGTGGAAGGTCTTACAGAACGCAGAGCTGTTTACCAAGGCAAAGAGCCGAAATAGAAAGAATCTTCAGTTAAGGATACACTTCTCCTGTTGTTGCCCCTGGCCTGAACAGACACTGTTTTTCTGGATTGGTCTTACCTTTCAGTCGGTTCAGAGTTACCCAGTAATGTCGCTCTGGGCCGTGGATGTCTTTAGACCACCGAAGCATGTCTTTTGCGCGGGTGTCTGTTAGTACAAACTCCACAAACTTCCTTGTTAGTACATAGTAAGCACTTCCAAAATAAATTGTTAAGTTATGGGGTGGTTCATCTTTGAATCTTTCATTTGGAGGTACATAGATATCTTCTTCAGGGGTGAATTCGGGATGGCTTTGACTCATCTTGGATTTAATGTTTGGTGGCTGGATTACTCCAGGAGTTATATTTTTATCATTCCATTTGCTTCTGATGTAGTGTATGATTTCTCTGTTAGTTTTGATTGGAAAATCCTGTCCACAAAGATTAATGACATAGTTCCATTGAAATTTGGAATGGACTAGATCTTTCATACAATTAATATCTGCCAGTAGTCTCCTAAAGCCAGTGTAAGCCATTTTCTCTCTCGTTGATGAAATAAAAATATTTTCAAAACAATTAACCAGGGATTGCACAGCAGTCTTATACTTCTTGGGGGCCTTTTCATCAACATGAATACAGTAAACATTTTGAGGCACATAAATGGCTCTGAGAAGCTGCACAAACATAGCCAGCTCCTTATGAATAGTTATAATATATGCCAAAGGGAAGGTGCCCTCTTCTGCAGACAGGGGTCTGGTTATGAAATGCAACTCCTGGGATATCCTGGAACAATTTCCTGGCCTGTGTAAATGAGCAAGTATTTCAGATCCGTGAGGGTTTTTACAGAATTTTGCAATTTGGGGAGCCACCTCTTTCCCTTCAAACAAAGCTGAACACAGTTCATCTGGATAAAAGCCACATTCCACTACTGCTGGGTAGGTGGGTTCCTCCTCTGGTTCCTCAGGAGTTGGATTCCTTAAATAAAGAAAAATGAAGACGCAAATGGCTACGCACACGAGAAGACCTGGCTTTGTGGCTCGCAGCTGGCTCATGTTTTGAGCTCCAGTCGCCTTCTTATTACCATGGTTTGAAATGTTTTCCTCTAAGCTTCCTAAAAGAGCAACAGGCAGAATTTAGGGTGTTGTTAACTCTATTCCCCCCCGTCCCTGCTAACTCTATTGGTGTACACGTATTTAAGGTATATGATTTGATCAGTTTTTTTTATATGTGTATACTCATGAAACTGTCACCACAGTCATGATAACAATCATTTCTTTTACCCCTAAAAGTTTTCTTGGACCTCTTTTACTCCATCCTCCTTCCACCATTGTCTCTGGGCAATCACTCATATGCTCTTGTCACTGTAGACTAGTTGGCATATTCTACAGTTTTATATAAACAAAGTTATACGTGTGTACTTTTTTGCCTGGATTTTTTTTCACTTAGGATAATGATTTTAAGATTTCATCCACATCACTGCATTTATCACCATTTTTCCCTTTTTATTGTTGAGCAGTATTCCATGAAATGGACGAGCCACAATCTGTTTATCTGTTCATCTGTTGAAGGACACTGAAGTTGCTTCTAGTTTTAGGGTATTACAGGATGCTGTAAGCATTTGTGCACAAGTCTTTGTGTAGACCTTTGTTTTTGTGTCTCTGGGGTAAATACCTAAGAGTGAAATGGCTGGCTCGCATACAGGTATATGTTTAACTTCTTAAGAAATTACCAGGTTTTTTTCCAAAGTGGGTGTGCCATTTTACATTCCCCCCAGCAGTGTATGAGAGTTCCATTTACTGTACATCCTCACCAACACTCGGTATGGTCAATTTAAAAAACTTTACCCAGTCTAATAGGTGCATAGTGGTAATTCATTTTGGTTTAACTTTGCATTTCCCTGATGACTAATTTTCATGTGTTATTGCCCTTTTATTGGCAGATAAAAATCTCAAATATTTATTTTGGACATAGATACTGTCCTGTTCGGCGTTATTCAGAATTTATCTTACGCCATTATTCTGTATCGTGTTATGAGAATATATCTTTCCAATAAAGAAAACAACAAATCAAGAGAAATTTTGTGATCACATAATTCAACTTGTTGAAATGAGTTTATGAATTGTTTTTAGAGAAGGCTTCAGTGATTAAAAACAAGATATCTTTATCTAATAAAATTATTTGACAATAATTTAGTTTCCTCTCTTGAACTCTACAGAGATGCATGAAGAAGTATTTTAATTAATTAATTATTGTTGGCATGCAAAGACCATCCTTTGGAATTTAGGGAAGAAAATTGATCAGGTAAAATGTCTATATTGTTAGTAGTTTTTTCCCTTGTTTATGAATTTTGTCTGTAGGTTTCTGTAAAAAGTCACATCATTGCTTGTTCCTACTTCCTATTTTAAAAAATATATTTATTTGTTTTATTTTTGGCTGCGTCGGGTCTTAGGTGTGGCACGAGGGCTCCAGAGTGCATGGGCTCTGTAGTTGTGGTGCGTGGGCTCTCTGTTGTAGCCCTTGTGCTCAGTAGTTGCAGCGTGTGGGCTTAGTTGCCCCACAGCGTGTGAGATCTTAGTTCCCCGACCAGGGATCGAACTCGCGTCACCTGCATTGGAAGGCAGATTCTTAACCCCTGGACTACCAGGGAAGTCCCCCTACTTCCTGTTTTTAAAAACCCTTTTACTTTTTTTTTTTTTTTTTTTTTTTTTTGGTGGTACGCGGGCCTCTCACTGTTGTGGCCTCTCCTGTTGCGGAGCACAGGCTCCGGACGCGCAGGCTCAGCGGCCATGGCTCACGGGCCTAGCCGCTCTGCGGCATGTGGGATCTTCCCGGACCGGGACACGAACCCGTGTCCCCTGCATCGGCAGGCGGACACTCAACCAGGGAAGCCCCCCATTTACTTTTGACCAGTGTTTATCTCAGATTTGACATTAGTCCCTTACCTTTCCACATCATTATTGCAAATGCCATTTGGATAAAGCATTAACAAGGCAGTATTTTGAGTTATCCTGTGTTCTTAAACTATGAGCCCATAAAAACTGTAAACGCTGATTGTGGATTTTAAAAATGTATTTATTTTCATTGTATAGTTTCTTTTTGCCCGTCATGCTTCAAAAATAAAACAACCACTGCCCAAATACGTCAGGTTACGTTTTACTCTGGTTCGGTAAATGTTGATTGCCCCCAGCATAAAACGTTACGGCATAATTTTACAGGCATTTTTATAAATTACATAATACCTTTTATAAGCACAGTCATCATTATAATTAACACATTTCATATCTGGTCTCTAAAACAGACAAAACATGTATCATAAAAACAGAAATTCAGTTGGACAGAAATACCTTCTTGAAATGAAAATAAAGCTTTTAACTGCTTCTCTGTTAAGAATTTTGGTGAAAGGTAAACCATGTACCATAGTTCGTTACATTTTCTCCTGCGTTTAGCTTTTGCATGGGAAGGGGGTTTGGGGGGTTTTTTGGTTTGTTGTCTTGGTTGTTGTTTTTAAGCTTATGGTCAAAGTGTAAAACATGCTGGTCTCATCACAGAAATGTTAGCCCCACTTAACTGACAGACTATATACCCCATGCAGAGCCCAGGGGATTGGGTATTTTCAGTGTTTTATGATAATTAAGTGAAGACACGTCCCACGTGTAGTCCATTGTCCTTCAGGGCAGTACGTTGGCTAAATGCTTTCCCTCCCTTATTTATAGAGAGACAGGCACAGGAGCTTGCTCACAGTTAATCTGCTGCCTTTCTGCCTCGTGTTCTGTTAGTGCAGTGCTCACAGTTGCCCAGTTAAATCTTCCTTTTGGCTCAGGTTCACTTTGAAATTTAGAAATCGGTGTGGCTAGAATGCCATGTTGTGGGAAGGGTCACCAGCTTTATTTTCATTGTTTCGGTACAAGCTTTTCCAGGTAGTCAGGACAGCCTTGTAATGAAGCCTTTGGAGACTCCACTGCTGCTGAATTTTACATAGTTCTTGCTGTGGCTTTAACCTGCTTCTGGTGGACAGTGTGAAAATTCCCACAGGAATCAACTCTTTAGGGCCTGGCAGTTTTTCCTTTTTAAGTCGCGATGAGCATCACTTTCAGCTTTGCAGACATTTCAGTTCTTGGTGATTTGTTGTCATGGTTTTGTTGCTATAATGTGAAATCAACTTTTGTAGTCATAATGAAACTGTAATTGTTAAACATGTGCCTTTTTATCACTAAATTAATTTCCAAGAAATGTAAGTGATATTTTCCAAGTGAGAGGAACATGCAGCCCATTAAAAAAAAGTGCAGTCTTACTGATTATTGAGCAATTTTTTTCCTCCACAAAATGTTTAAATTTTTATTTATTTTAAAGACTTTAGAAAGAGTGGCAGTTATCATTATATATCATGGAGTAGATACAAAAGTTCTTTATTCAGACCAGACCCATTATTTTACCATTCCAGTGTTCTATTTCCTCATGTACTACTGAAATCACAAATGATTTCTAGAATTATTATTTTGTGTGTGTGAGAGAACATCTTAAGGCTTTTTTCGTATAGTGTCATTCCTTAAATTATCTTTCCTGGCCCTTATATATTTTGATAATCTTTTAGCTCCTCATATCTGCAGCCTTTAGTGAGTAGCATCATTAAAATATGTATAGTGTACAGTAGAATTGAATAGCTTCCAGACAGTGAATAATGTTTTGAAGATTACACGTTCAGTTGACTGAGGACATATGACATCCAAGGGATTTTGTAGAGTATCTTTCAGTAGCAGTAATTACCAAAGTTACGGTTAAGGATGGTATTAAAATTTTTTCCTTTTCGTGGTGCTAGAAATCACAGATGATTCCCAGTTACAGTTCTCAGAATGGAATTATTTTACCTTTTATTTAGGTTTTTGTCCAAGCATAAAATATTGCCAAGGAGTTGTTTCAAAATACATTACTATCCTAATTATGAGAGCCGGCAAGCATGTTTTCCTTCTTCTTTTCTGCCTTCTTTATCTGTCTGTAGTACCCCTCTCCCACCGCCCCTACTGCAGGCCTTAACAGCCAAGAACAGAAGTCAGCAATATGGGTCTGGTACTATGTGTTGCCACTAGAACACTTAAGGGCAGTCATTTTGAATTTGTTATGACAGGATTTAATTTGTCATATAGGCTTTTCAGGGGGAGTTGGCAACATCCTGGATAAATTAATTATTTTGCTAAATCTTTTATACTTTGTGGGTTTTGTTTTTTTTTTAATTTGGTTGCACCGGGTCTTAGTTGCGGCAGGCAGGCTCCTTAGTTGTGGCTCACCGGCTCCTTAGTTGTGGCGTGTGAACTCTTAGCTGCAACATGCATGTGGGATCTAGTTCCCTGACCAGGGGTCGAACCCCGGCCCCCTGCATTGGGAGTGCAGAGTCTTAACCACTGCGCCGCCAGGGAAGTCCCTCTGGTTTTTTTTTAAAGGTAATTCCTGTTAGTAAATAGAAAATGGGCATCTTTAAAGATGAACTTGTAATATTTTGCCATATATTCTATAGACTATTACTGTTTTAGAGTATTAACATTAGCTTAACCAGATTAAACAATCTAGTCTTTATTTTCTGGACTGCAGATGAGGGTGTATGATAGTACCTGCCTCATGAGGACACTGGGCTAGGGGTGTGGAGCAGACGGCTGAGCGTTTCCCTCTCAGCCTGGCCCGGGGCAGTGCTCAGTGCTTGAGCGGGGTGGGGCTACTCGGTACCCGCCAGTCCCGGAGCAGTGAGACCCTCAGACCAAAGAAGTCACTGTAGCTGCAGCAATGAAAATTTTGTGTCTGTTATTTTTGTCGTCTCTGGGCTCAGAATGATGTCCAGAGCACCCTACAAGTTAACAGTTTTTTCTTGAACTATTTGAGCTCTATCATAGTAGTTAGACTGATTTCGAATTCAGACCGCCAGAGCTGTCCAGTAAAATAGATGCCTTAATCACACATGCTTATTCCTAAAATGTGTATACGTTTCTTCAGCCACTTTGATGTGAAGGGGAAAACTACATTTTAGGATATCTATTTAAAACAATCACAACAAAAACAACATTTTTATTAGAGGACTGTTTTTTGAGAGGAAAAGATGCCTGCTACTTCCACATTTTATAAAATTACTGATATTCCAATCGTTCTATTTTAAAACCATGGAGGAGGCACAGAAAAACATATTTTAGTAATAAGACCTGCTCAGCCTGTGCCATTCATGATCTCTGCATAGTTAACGAAGCACTTACCGGGAGAGGCTCGCATATGGGGTAGAGGTCCTGGCCGTGTCCGCGCCCAGCCTGGCTTTTTTTTTCCTTCAGTTGCTTCCTTGCTGTGGCTCTGGCTGAAATCACATGAACAGAGTTGCTTGGCAGGTTTTGTTACCCTTTCATCCCTGGAGGATTTTATTCTTGTTGATCCTGACGCATGGGTTGGAAAATAGAACCTGCGTATTTCTTCAGGGCTGGCCCCCTGCCTTACAAAACAAACAGCAGAAAACACCCAGCCCAGGTGAAGGGCAGCGCAGGGTAATTGTTGGATTCTGAAAGCTGGATGAAATCCTGGCAGTCCTGGGTCAAATTCTTTAAATGTCTTTAAAAGTAGGAGGCTAGGTTTGGTTATCGGACACTTTTTCATTAAAGGGATAAATAAAAGTCGTTTAAAAATCTCATTTGATTCCTAAGTAGCATTCGGAGTGCTTCAGTGTGGCTCTCCAGAGGCCTGACTTCAGGGAGGCAGGTGCGCCCTGCCGTGCCCCGTCCTCCCGCGGCCGTCTGTGCATGGTTAGTAATGACTCCCTTTCGTTATTCTCCGATGGATACTTTTCCTCCTAACATCCTTCCTTTTCTGGTTTAAAAGGTCCTCCCGCTCGCTGGACCTCTCTTTAGGTTTATCCCAGATGTGTCTGTCGAGAATAGTGAAGCCAAGAGACGTGAATCACACCCTGCAGAGACTCTCACCCTCGTGGGTGTCCAGACACCTGAGCTCTTTATTTAGTCAGCCGAGTTCAGCTTTTCTTCACCTGCTGCGGTGACTCGAGATACCTGTTGCTCTTTTGCAGAACAGATGTTGCTGTTGCCCTAGAAAGATTTCTTAACTAGGCAGATAGAACCTAGTCTCTAGTCTTAAGGGGACGCAGCATTGCTGCACGTGTGACATGTGTGCCTTTTATATAGAAACAGGTCCGTGCAGCCTTTTAGTGGGGAGACCGTGTATATGTTTGCATGGAGTTGTTCACATTCTGTGAGTTGAGAGACTAATTTTATCAGACAAGAGTCAGGAAAGGAAAGGCCACCCTGTCAGCTGCTGAAGTGTTGCTCCAACTCTGCCCCAACCCCGAGGGCTTGTTTTAAATTGTCCTGTGAGTGCTGCTGAACTGGCCTGGCAGGTCCGTCCCTGGGGGAAGAGGATTGGCGCTGGATTTCACCTGGACCTCACATGCTTAACCTGGAAAAAAGCAGTGGAAGAACCTGAGAAAATGATGCGGAGAGTTGCCTGCGTGCAGCTTTGTACTCCCATAGCTCTAAGGGAGACACAGAGTAAAACCAGCCATGCTGAACGGAGTGTTGTAATAAATGGACAAAAAAACAGGCTTAATGTATCAGCTTCTTTTTTTTTTTTAATTTATTTATTTAATTTATTTATTTTTGGCTGCATTGGGTCTTCGTTGCTGCACGCAGGCTTTCTCTAGTTTCAGTGAGCGGGGCCTACTCTTCTCTAGTTTCAGTGAGCGTTGGCCTACTCTCATTGCGGTGGCTTCTCTTGTTGCGGAGCACGGGCTCTAGGCATGCGGGCTTCAGTAGTTGTGGCTCGCGGGCTCTGGAGCGCAGGCTCAGTAGTTGTGGCGCACGGGCCTAGTTGCTCCGCGGCATGTGGGATCTTCCCAGACCAGGGCTCAAGCCTGTGTCCCCTGCACTGGCATGCGGATTCTTAACCACTGCGCCGCCAGGGAAGCCCTGTATCAGCTCCTTATACTGATGTGATTCAACTAAAATTTTTGAAAGATGAAAATCCTAATAAATAAAACAGACATAGAGCGTAAACATGTAAATTACAAAAGAGGCGCTGTGAATACAGTGGGGTGTTTTATGTTTCTTAAAGCCAAAAAGGAGCTGTCTTCTTCTGCTTTTTAGGTTAGCATAAGTTTTTTTTCTCCTTCCTTTACGTGGTATGATGGGCATTCTCACATGTTGTAAGGAGTGTGAAGTTCATGACCTTCTAGAGGAGCTATTTGGCTTTAAAATTTCACTCCCTTTCATCCTGGTTTGAAATATTTCTTTAGGTCATGTTCTCATTCCTTCATTCAGCAATTATTTACTGAACATCCACTGTGTGCAGGACCCTGGGCTTAAGACTCAGCTACAGCCATGAAAGATAAAGACAAAACCTTCCCATTTGGAGCTTACAGTGTGACAGAGGGAAGCCCTGTTTTAAAAGTCAATACACACATACAGGCATACGTTCATTTATCATAAGCCATGAATACAGGAAACAGGGTTCTGTGATAGAGAACAAGCAAGTCTCAGAAGTGGAATTTGGGGGTCAAAGATGCATGTAATCAGTTGTTCATCACAATTATTATTTGTAGGAACAAAGATTGAGAAACCACTATTCCACTTGTTTGTGATATAAATATACAGACATAGTAGCATATTACTCTTGATTCTGTTTCCTTCAGCACTTTCCTACTGGCCTTTTTTTTTTCAATATTTAAAAAAAATTAACATCCAGAGATCATGTAAATATACAACGTCTAGTCTGCTTTTCTATTTAACATATACTGAGCATATGCTGTGTTGTCGAAAACTCTTAACATAACTGTATACGCTTCCTTTTTAGGAATGTATTATGATTTATTTAGCCATTTCCCACCTTTTTTGGACATCTGAGGTACAAGTCATAAAAGGAAGCAAAACTGAAAATGAATATGTGATTTCACCTGTACGGGAACAGTACACATAGAAAAATGGGAAATCCAGGTGTTTTCTACTTTGTGTACCTATTACTTTTATAAGCAAAGAGAGGGTCAGTCCCTTTGGGCCGCTGGCCTTTGCAGCAGCCCCACTCCCTTTCTAAGGCCCCCCCGCCCTTTAGTCCACGGAGGAGAGCCCCTGTCTGGCAGCTGACATCGTGGCAGAAACCTGCTTCCTGCCCTGGTTTTACTCGCCTCCAGGGACGGGCTGCTCCACGCAGGGCCCTGGGTTCCAGCAGAAGCCTGGTGAGGTCAGGCATGACCCCAGAACAGGTGCTGGGCCCGTAGCTGGAGGTAGGGCCACGTGCTGCCGTCCCCAGGGGCTGCCCGCTCAGGTCCAGGCAGCTGAGTCCTTGAGGGGTGGGTTTGGTATTAGTGGATTTTTTGAATTTTGGAGACAAAGAGCAAAATATCTCAAGTTTTAGCGTGCAAGGTTCCCGGCTCAGTGTTGTTACTAGCAGCTGATTCAACTCTAGGACTACAACTCGGGTACAACACACCACAGCTGTAGGCAGGACAGGGCCCACCGTCACACGTAGACAACTAAACAATCGTGTGCAGGGAAGGAGGCTGCGGACCACTGGCACGATCAGTCAGACCCGGGCAGCAAGAGTGGTGGAAAGAGGCGCAGAAAGCCCGCGGGGGAGGAGGGTGAGGGCTGTGACGGGGCAGGGGAGCAGATGCGCTAAGGAGGGTTATTGACGCCAGAGCCCCAGCCCCAAGCCCCACCGGGCCTTATCTACCACCTGATTCTGTTCCTGCAGATCCTTTTTCCTTCTCTCTCCAAGGAGGACAGCCCCCAGGGGAAGGCTCTGCCCCAGTCTCCCACAGCCCGGGGCTTCCCAGGTGGCCTTCCCCTGCAGAGGGGCTGTTCCCCTCCCCTGGCCTCCTGGCATCTCTGTTCTCCAGAGGCAGCCCTGGCCAGACGCCATACCAGACGCCCCCTGTCTGTGCACAGAGCTCCTCTCTGTGGCACCAGCCTCAGGCTTTGTGGGTCTTTACCACCTTAGAAAAAGAGCCGACTTTGACCTAGAGCTGTGGGTTTTAGACACAGAACCACAATAAATAACCCAGCTAAGGCAGCGGCCAAGGAGAGTCAGCAGACGGTGACCGGCTCCTCTGTGTGTTAAGAGGTGCTGGGAAAGCTGTGGCAACTTTTAAGAAAAAGAGCAGTTGTGTGGCTTTTCTTGTACTGAGAATGTTTTCTATGAGAGAGATACTGGGCGTGGACTCGGCCTACGGCCGTCCTCACCGCCCAGGTTTGTCCAGTGATCCAGCAGGGCTGTGTAGCCCTCAGATGGTAACGGGCAGAGACCCAGGCAGAGTCTAGAGAAATCCACGTGAGGCTTCCTTATGCTTTCTCCCTTCCACGAGGGGGCACAACTCCCAGCGAGGAAAATGCAGCAGCGCGTACTGTCATCCCTCCCTGTCGGTTGGGGGGCTGGGGGGATTGGCCCAGGACTCCCGCATATACTGAAATCCGCACATGCTCAAGCCCCTTATATAAAGTGGTGTAGCGTTTGCGTATAACGGACACCCATCTTCCCCGTTTACTTTAAGTCATCTTCAAGTTACTTATAATACCTAATATAATGTAAATTCTATGTAAATAGTTGTAAATACAGTGTAAATGTTACGTAAATAGTTGCTGGTCTATGTAAATAGTTGCCAGGACCTGCACTGGTACATGGCAACTATTTATATAATATTCAAGTGTTGCTTTTTGGAACTTTCTGGAAAATATTTTCTTCCCAAATATTTTCTGTCTGAAGTTGGTTGAATCCATGGGTGAGGAACTCAGGTTATGCGATGCTTCAGCCTAGGGAAGCTAGTTAGAGACACGATGCTGAGGGCTGGAACTTGTAGTTCCATCCGTGTTAGGAAAATGCAAAACTGGTGATGGTTGATTGAGTGTTCAGTGCCCAGCTCTGGGCTCCATTCCCTACGGCGTTACCCTTAATTCTTGCCTCAACCCGATCATGCTGGGAGTTCAGTTTATCCCCATTTAACAGATGCGGTAACTGAGGCCAAGGTCTAGGCAGAGGGACTCTAGAGAACTCACAGGAAGAGGGAAACAAACCCCCGAAATGGATGCTGGCCCAAACACTGTCCTCAGCAGTGCTGGCTCCCCAGGGAGCAATTGAAAATGCAGATCCCCTGTGGGCATGACAGTGGGCAGCTGCAGCCCAGGAAAGAGCCGAAATGCAGGCTGTGCCTCCGGATTGGTCCTTCCCCTCTCCTGCTGGGATTTAGCCCATTTACCCTAATTGACCAACTTCCTAAACTCTAGAACAGTGGTTCTCAAAGCCTGGTTCCCCCACAGGCAGCATCTGCATGACCTGAAAAAACATTAGAAATGCAAATTATCGGGTCCCACCCTAGAACTCCTGAATCAGAAACCGGCGTGGGTCTCAGGGATCTCCCTGGAGATGCTGATGTAAGGTCAAGGTTGCAAACCTCTGTCTGGAATGTGAGATCCCCCGGCCTCTCGCTTTTAGCCTTGGCTCAGCTGAGTGTGAGTCTCACAGGCTCTTATTAAGTCAGTCCTCATGAGATGAGCCAGCAGTAGGTGCTCAATAAGTATTGCTAATGATCCCTTAAACAGACATTTCCTAAACGTCCACCCTGTGCTTGGGTCTTTGCATGGGGCCCCTGGAGGTCGGGTCCAGTGGGGAGGCCTGTAAGCAAAGAAGCCCAACACAATTAGGAAGTGGAAGGAACCCTGCAGAAATCCAAGTTCCTAGACACCAGCCAGGGCCAGTCTGGCAGGCAGGCCTGCTATGCTACCCTGTACACAGAAACTTTCCCAAGCAGGGCTCGGGGTCAAAAACTGGCCAAGCCAAGGTGCAGGTGGGGAAACAACAGGAATTTCCCAAGAGCTTGAGGACCCGTGGTTGGGCTAAGAGTGAGGGCCTGAGGGTAGCTGCTTTCCGCGTGGTGACGGAATCTGTCGTCTTCTCTCTTTCGTCCTCTTCAGTGTGGGGCTGCCTTCCAGGAGGACGACGTCATCGTGCTCAATGGCACCAAGGAGGACGTGGAAACGCTGAAGAGAAGGATGGAGGGGAGGAGGCTGCGATCCAAGCTGGGAAAGGTACCAGAGTCCTAGGCTCAGTTCCTCACCTTCCCGAGTCTGGGCGCAAGTCAAGTCTGCAGGTTCTGCTCCAGAGCCCGTCGCAAACCCGCCAGCTGTGCTGCTGGTGCTGGTTCGGGGTTCGCTGCGATCGAGGTGTTTTTTATGACCAGGCGGGCCTGGGCTCTAGAAGATTCCAGGCGGCCTTGCTGGGTCGAGCTCAGTGGTCTGCCCTGCGCTCGGCTGCCTCATCGGTGAAGGGGGGCGGGGGTTCACGCCACCTGCGGGGGGCGGGTGTGGGCAGGAGGGTAGAAAAGCTCAGGCCTGTGAAGTGCGTCCGGAGGGCAAGGCGGCCACCACGATTGCTGCGCGGGCACTGCGTGTAAGAGGCTTGGTGTCACACCTTGTAAAACTGAGGAGGAGTGAAAGACACCACCCCCAGCACCTCTGCAGAGCCTGTGCGGCCCAGGTTTGAACGTCCTAGAGATCTGGGGGGAGCCCGGGGCCTGTGCTTCCCACCCCCTCCTGGGAGTGCAGATGCAGATGCGCGCACGCATGCAGCCACACACACATGCATGCAGACACACACGCACACGCGTGCATGCACACACACACACACACACATGCAGACACACACACGCACGCACACCCCCTCCCTGCACTCCCTGGAGCGAGGAGACAAGCAGCCTTCCCCCCGTGGAAGCCGCTGCCTGGCCGTCCGGAGCCTCCCCTGGCCGCGGTCTTGAGTGGCGCCCCGGCGATGCTTGCTGATGCCCGGCGCTCTGGGTCGGGGGTGCTGGGGTGAAGGCTTTGCTTTGCGCCCCAGGTTTAGAACCACCTTCCATAAGCAGTGGAATCCGTGCTTAATGATCTGATGTGATGAGCAGGCTCAAAACAGTTGAGCAGCTAAGAAATCATTCAATGTGTCACTGATTCTGGATCCAGTAGTAAATTTTGTTGTTTCTTGAGTACTTACAGATGATAGCCATGGTCTTTTTTTCTTTCTTTAAAAAAAAAAAAAAAAAAGGTTCAGGGTAAATGTGGGAGAAACTTCATGCCATCAGAACTAAGGCAGAAGAATGCCTAAAGTATTAGAAAATTAGTTTCAGTATCCTGAGGACATAAAGTTGTGAAGAGAAATAGCCTGCCTGGTTCTGTGCTGCTGGCTGCATTTACCAGTGATGTAATAATTAAAGATTTTTCAGCTTTTTCATTCTTTAAAATCATAATAGAGGAAAGTGCAAGACCGTATCACCCTGGAATAATACATAATTCATGGTCATGAGGCTTTAAAAAGCTGAGAATATGATAGCGGTATCGTTATTGTGTGTGGGCCCAGAATTCTCAGAGCCAAACCACTGGCATTTCCTCCTTTGATAGCTTCACTTAGGTAGAAAATAGATAATGTGTGTGGATGGTTCTGTAGTACAAGGAATTGTGCCCAGCTTTTGTGATCAAATACCAGTAGAAGTGCTCCGTGA
Source organism: Delphinus delphis (assembly GCF_949987515.2). NCBI lineage: Eukaryota > Metazoa > Chordata > Mammalia > Artiodactyla > Delphinidae > Delphinus > Delphinus delphis. The sequence continues at coordinate 6,164,261 of NC_082697.1, read as the reverse complement.
AGCGGTCTTGTACAAGGTTATTGCAATATTCATGAGAAAGAAAGAGACGCTCTGTCATTTAAAGGGGTGAGTTCGGGTTTAGAAGCGAATAGAAGTTTGAGGTATTTTTGAGGACATTTACCAACTTGTTCTTTGTTGCTACTATTGATCAAGTTCAGTTTTTAAGAAGCACAAAAGGGAAAAATTGTATTTTAATGGAAGCTCCTAGAGACATTGGTATGGTCATTAGCCTTCTTCTTACTTTAGTGAGCTGTCTCCTCTGTCCCAGGCTTCCTGCCAAGTTGTTCAAAGCCCGGTGGAACTAACACACCCCTCTCCGGAGGCAGGATACTTCCCAGAGCTTCTGGGAATGCTTCCTAGAGACGGCTACCAGGAAACCAAAATATTTCCCCAGTATACCCGCAGCTGGAGACAGGGCATAGCATTTCCTGTCTAAGGCCTCATTGCTCGTGCTTTTCAGATAACCTCAGCTCTGAATGGAGGGCTTAGAAATAAGCAGCTTTCTGCATTTTTTTTTTTTGAAGGATGACGTGTTACCTTCACAAATGTGAATGCATGTCTTGCATGTGTGAAATGAACAGGATGTGTTTATGTTTTATGCAAGTGTTACAGATCACGTAGCATATACATATTACAGGTTCAGGGCCACTGCCTGAGCAAGGTCTTTGATGTTTTCTAGTGATGGGAGCCTTCAGAAACGTTTAGGCTGCGTATCTTTAATGCCACCTTTTGCATGCTTAGGAAAACGGCATGTTTAAAGTAAATTCTCTGAGTGAACGTAAGTCCTGTTTGTCCTTTCTGTGATTGAATCAGCTGTGTGGTTTTAGAACGGTTTGTTGCATTCCTTAAATTTTTGCTGACCAGTTTAACGATTATGAGCGACAGAATTCTGACAGAAGTGATCCAGAGCTGAGGAGAATTGGCTCAAGTGTTCCTTAGTACAGGCCTCAAGCCCTTATAGTTAAATACACAAGTGTCAGAGCAGTTGGACAACTTTGAAGAAGTCTTCCTGGAAAGGTTGAGATTTGGTACTGGCTGGACTTATGTTATCATCCAGGTAACTGCTCTTTTGTGTGCAGTCGTCACCATTAACACTGACTGTTACCACTGAAACCTGTCCTCCGCACTTAGGTTTTTTGAGGATGTGGTTTTGGAATGTAACTATACAGCTGAGCAGATCTCTGCGGATGTATGTCATGTGAGGCCAGAGTGCACAACTGGAAACACGTGGGGAGGCCGAGGTTTAGGGCAGAGGATCAGAGTCCTCTTCAGCGGGAGGCCTGCCCTGAGTGACCCGTATTGGCCTCTCACTGGGCTCCCGGACTGGCGGGAGCCACACTGACACCGAAATCAGTGCATCTGAGCACGTGTCCGCCCCTCCCCCCACCCCCTTTCTTTTCACAGAAAACAAAGAAACCCAAGGTGGCAGAGTCTCTCTCAAAATCAGATGTCAGTGAAGGTAAGATGCTTAAAGAGGTCCTTATCTTAGCAAAAATAAGGCCATAGGCCTGTTTCCTAAATAAGTTCCTGATGTTGTTTTGTTTTGCTTACTTTGTTCTTTCACAGAAGCCCCAGGACCATCAAAAATGAAGACAGGGAAGCCCGAAGAAACCAGCCTTGATTCTCAAGAGAAGAAAACCACCTTGCCTCCCAGAAGTGCAGGTGGGTCCTATTGAGATGGCAGTGGGCCACTTAGACAGCTGGGAACCTGCGTGGGTGCGTCACGGTTTTGCTGGCGCGAATTCGAGGACTCAAGCTCGTCCTAGTGGTGTCTCTGAATAGTTCACTGAGCTCTCTTGGCGGGTAACTAAGAAACAGTTGATTCACCTTAGAGCAGGAGCCCTCTCGGGACAGAAGGGGTGCGGGCACAAATGCCAGTTTTCCTGTGGAGTCTGCACTTGGTGCCAGGCTAACAAGGGGCGCCGAGGCCTGACTCAGGCGTTCCCTAATTTAAGGCTGGGGCTCGCTGTGCACCACGTGTGCACTCGAGCCGGCCTTCCTCCACCTGCTCTTGACCGAGAGCCGTTCCATTTGGTGCATAGTCCAGAATTTAGTGCCTTTGCCTGGAAACTCACTACCTTTAGCAAAGAAAATAGTATTTCACAAAGAAGAAAAGCACAGATTGAAGAGGTAAATAAAGGAGTGTGTAATCCTGTGGTGTAATCGCCCTCCAGAGTGTTCATGGGTTCCAGTACCCCGACACACACCTCAGCCACCTGGCCTCGGGATCTGATGTACGTCATCCCCAGAGCTGGGACCAGTGCCGAGAATATATAGCAAGTCGTGATGAGTGTGATTTTAAATACAGTAGCTTCATTTGTTTTTAGGACTTGGCAATTGAGATAACGTATTTCAACATTCATCCCCAGAAAGCAGGAGGGAAATTCCTGGGATTAATGAACTTTTGAGGATGTGACATCTGGAATAATCTGTAGCCCCAGCTTTAAAGTTTTGGGCTTTTCATTTTTCCAGCAGCACAGGGGAGCTCTTCCGGAAAAGCCGGGAAGCCTCCGTGTGGAGCCATGAAGAGGTCCATCGCCGACAGCGGAGAGTCAGAAGCTTACAAGTCCCTTTTCACGACCCACAGCTCCGCCAAGCGCTCCAAGGAGGAATCGGCCCACTGGGTCACCCACACATCCTACTGCTTCTGAGGCCCAGGGCGCGGCCTCGGCGCACCCCACAGCTCGGAGCCGGCGTGGCAGGGCAAGACGGGGGCTCGGTGACCCTGCCGGCCCCACCCCGTCACCCTCTCCACTCACCTCCCCCAGTGCGCGTGGACCCGCCCACGGCCGAAAGCACGCTGGCCGCACTATTTATGCTTAAAATAATTAAAGATGCCAGATTCCTCATGGGTATGTGGTTGGCTCATTTTGACTCAGACTCTTATGGTTTTGCTCACGGTGGTTAATTAATTAAACAAGCCAAGTGAAACCGAACTTGAGGAAGGGCGAGTTTGAAGTGCATTCCGCCTGCAGGGCTGTGGGCTGTAGGAGGGGTCGTCTTGGCGCCAGGGAGGGGACTGAGGGGGCTTCCTTGCTGATCGCCTTGATGAGAGAGGAGGTTTAGTTGGCACCCGATGATTTCGTACGAAAATAAAGTAAGTCTAAAGTCTGCTCTTGTTCTCATCTCTGTATTTTTCTCCTTTCTTCCCCGAACGTTGAGTAAGAAAATTGCAGCCATTGCACTGATAGCGATTGTAGTTCTATGACATCATGTCAATTCCACTTGCTCTCTCAGCAGAAGATTATAAAAGGGGGAAACTGTGCATAAAATTGGTGTATCTTATCCATAAAGTGTATTGAAGTGAATAATTAATGAAATTCTCCTATGAGACTAAGAATCAGGAACATCCAGGTTCAACACTGCCTTTCTGGAGACAGTTGTATCATTCAGATGGTTCTTTATACCAGATCCAGGGCCCTGGTTTCCATGAAAAAGCAGGCAAAGGAGCTGGGGGAGGAAGGTCGGAGGCGGGAGGGAGCAGCCTCAGAGGGAGGATTCTGGGGAGGGGGTGGAGAGCCGAGCGCAGCCTGCTCCGTCCCGGGTCCTGTGCCTCAGCGGGGTGGGAAGTTGGACCTGAGGACGTGTTGACATTGTGAATATAGAGGAGTTTTATCAGAATGACACTAACATCAGTGAATTTCTGTTGTGGACTTTTCCAGAACAAACCTGAAAATTATCTATTTTCTTTCCCAGATCAGCATTTATATACCTTTACATACAGATAAGTCTGGTTATAATAGCCGTGCCTATTTCCTAATCAATTCTTGGGCCTCGCGCCCCCGTAAGCCCTGCACAGATGCTCTTGGCAGGGAGCCCCACATCCCCACCCCAAGCTGGGGGAGGATGTGCCCCAGGGCAGTCTGTGCCGCCGGATCCCACTCTCCGTCTCTCCTCCTGGTTTCAAACCATCTCACAGAACTTCATCACTCAACACAGAGGCACAGGGGAGGCACCCAATGGACCCTTGGTTATATCCAGCAGAAGGCTTTATTCCCCGGGAATAAGTGTGAATCAGGTGACCCAGCGGAACAGGTACAAGCCCTGCGTTCCATTAGTCGGGACTTTTTGTTTCATGTCATTTTTAGAAACTGATGGTTTCAAGTGCACTGGCCGTTGAACCCTGGCTGTACTCCTGGCAGCGGCCTCTGTTGTCCTGCAGGCTGTGTCCCTCTCGCCTCAGTCTTCACACCTGCCTGGACGTCAGCCACTTCCCCATCTTACCCAGCCAGCTCCTGATCATCCCACACGTTCCACCTGAATGTCTTTTTCAGGAAAGCCTTCCTGCCTGAACCAGCCTAGAGCTGCCCCCTTGTGTTCTCTTAAAGCTCTCTGTTCTTATCACAAATGTTATTTTTTTCTTTTTTGGCCACACCGTGCAGCATGCAGGATCTTAGTTCCCCAACCGGGGGTTGAACCCGTGCCTTCTGTATTGGGAGCGTGCAGTCTTAACCACTGGACCACTAGGGAAATCCCCCTATCACAACTTTTTTTTTTTTTTTTTTGCGGTACGCGGGCCTCTCACTGTTGTGGCCTCTCCCATTGCGGAGCACAGGCTCCGGACACGCAGGCTCAGCGGCCATGGCTCACGGGCCCAGCCACTCTGCGGCATGTAGGATCTTCCCGGACCGGGGCACGAACCCGTGTCCCCTGCATTGGCAGGCGGACTCTCAACCACTGCGCCACCAGGGAAGCCCAGCCTTATCACAATTTTAATGAAATAAATGATACTCTTAATTAACTCAGGCATTGCACACTCAGGTGAAGTCAATGAGTGTAACTGTGAGGCGATAGGGAGTGGTGGGGACTGTGGAGAAAACATGGCCACCTAGAGGGGCGGTTGCTACTCAACTCCAGCAGAGAGGGGCCCCCGTGTTACCAGATGGTCCATACTTTTCAAAGGAAACTTAGTTTCCTTTGAAATCTGGCCTTTTTAAATGAAGCCCTCCCGCCACCGACATTTAAATATTGGCAAATAATCATTTTCAGAAACAATGTAGGCCAAAATACATCAGTGGCTCCTAGTCTGTAGCCTCTGTTTTTTTGGTTGTTTTTTTTTTTAGCCTCTGGTTTAATATCTTTCTTTCCCACTAGGCTCTCAGCTCCACAGGGACACATGCCTGGGCTGCTCTGCTCACCACAGCGTCTGCAGTCAACAAATAGAAAAACAAAAATAGATGGACTCTCCCAGTAGAGCATGAGGGTCAGAAAGAACATAGTGGCAAGGAGATGGCCTTCTATCACTCCCCCGCCTCTCTTTTTATTGCCCTCTGGAAATTTCGCTATTTCCCTTTAAGCCCTACTCCCAGGCAACCCCTGCGAGCCTCTTTATCCTCTGCCCTGAAGTCATCACATTGGCCAGAGCTAGTTCTGGTTCAGGGCCTTTGTGACATCACCAACCGCCCAGCCCAGCCCTGGTTCCCAGTCTCCGGGTGCAAGGGCAGACCAACCCACCATGAGCCACTTTGTCCCCCATCTCTGCTCACCATGCGGACACTGAAATGGTTCTTGTTCTTTCCTCTGTGCCTCTCCTGCGGCTATGCCTTTACGTTTTCTTCTCTGAGAGATAAAGCCAGAGAACCCCAGGAGAAGGCGCCTTGCGGAGCGCGCTTTCGAATTCGGCAGAGTCTCCCAGAGCACGCCCAAGGCTGGCTTGCGAGCAAGTGGCTCTGGCCTTTCTTTGTTGTCGTGCTGTATGTGATGCTAAAGTTTCGAGGAGATAGTGAGACGGGTAAGGTAAGGATGGCTCCGTATTTCACACCACGTTGATTCCACCGCAGAAAGCTTAGACTCAGAGGAACACGTACTCTGTTTGTTACAGGCAAGACGGTTAAGTACAACGAGTATGAATACAGAGTACCTACTTCTGGTCCTGAGAAACATTGGCTAACTCATTTCCCGACGTGTCCTTAGGGAGGATGGGAGATCTTAACTCACAGAGGTGGGGACTCATAGTTGAAGACCACCTTCTGTTTACTGGGCAACTAAAGCCTTGGCTCAATATTTATCCTGTTAAATCAGATGTTTCAAATTGAGGATAGATTCAAGAACTTGGCGTGTTTCAGGTCAACATTAGTTATGGAGGCAGACTCACTGCCCCTGATTTTTAATTTCCCTAGCGTTTGAGTCATTACAAGTTGCTGAACTGAATGGAAATGGTATCATTTCCCAGGTAAAGGAAAAGACCTGTCATAAAGCATCAGAGGTGTAAAGAGGTAACAGCCTGTCCATAAAGTGGCTGAACAGCTCTGAAAAGAGGAAGGGAGAGAAATACGGCAGCATGTTCGCTCCTGGACAAACCCCCCGCTTCAGGATTCTGTGTCCAAACTGATGGGAGCAGGGGTTGGCAAACCTTTTCTGTAAAAGGCCAGATAGTTGATATTTTCAGCTGTGCAGCCCATTCAGTCTGTGTTGCAAGGACTCAACTCTGCTGTTTGAGCATGAAAGCAGCCGTAGACAGTATGCAAATGAACGAGCCTGGCTGTGTTCCAATAAGACTTTATTAACAAGAAAAACTGGTGGGCCAGATTTGGCCATCGTTTGCCAATCCCTGGGCTAGATCAATGCTAGAGCCAACTTCTCTTAGGTGAGCCCAGCTCTCTTAGAATTGTGTCAAAACCAGCAACATCAACAGTATTATTCACCCCGAATATCTTTCTTGACAGGAGCAGAAGAATCCTCCGGCCCTTCGAGGCTATTCATTACGCTCTCCAACAAAGAAAAATCAAAATGCTTCCCCCAGCGAAGACCATGCATTCAATATCCTAACCCAGCTCGAGATGGACCTTGTGAAATTCATGTCCAAGGTGCAGAATCTGAAAGCTGCCATGGCAACAGGGAGTAACCTCAAGCTTCTCAACTCAGAGATGCCTGCAGCCCCACACAATAATATTACAATATATGAGATATGGGGAGAAGAAGACTCCGAGTGAGTGGATTTGTGTGTCAGAGTAGGAGAGAAAAATTTGAGTGTTTACAAACCATAGGCAAACTAGTAAAACTATTCTGAAGAAAAAGAATTCTCGAATTTGGGGCCTTTTTCCTTTCTCTTTTTTTAACCTTGAAAAAAGTGTGAGACCAGTAGCCATAGCAGTTATTGTTTTGTTTAACTGTTGTTTTTTGTTTGTTTGTTTGTTTGTTTTTACATCTTTATTGGAGTATAATTGCTTTACAATGGTGTGTTAGTTTCTGCTTTATAACAAAGTGAATCAGTTATACATATACGTATGTTCCCATATCTCTTCCCTCCTGCATCTCCCTCCCTCCCACCCTCCCTATCCCACCCCTCCAGGCGGTCACAAAGCACCGAGCTGATCTCCCTGTGCTATGCGGCTGCTTCCCACTAGCTATCTATTTTACGTTTGGTAGTGTATATATGTCCATGCCACTCTCTCGCTTTGTCCCAGCTTACCCTTCCTCCTCCCCATATCTTCAAGTCCATTCTCTAGTAGGTCTGTGTCTTTATTCCTGTCTTACCCCTAGCTTGTTCATGACATTTTTTTCCCCTTAAATTCCATATATATGTGTTACCATACGGTATTTGTCTTTCTCTTTTTGACTTACTGCACTCTGTATGACAGACTCTAGGTCTATCCACCTCATTACAAATAGCTCAATTTCGGGCTTCCCTGGTGGTGCGGTGGTTGAGAGTCCGCCTGCCGATGCAGGGGACACGGGTTCGTGCCCCGGTCGGGGAAGATCCCACATGCCGCGGAGCGGCTGGGCCCGTGAGCCATGGCCGCTGAGCCTGCGCGTCCGGAGCCTGTGCTCCGCAACGGGAGAGGCCACAACAGTGAGAGGCCCACGTACCGCAAAAAACAAAAACAAAAACAACAAATAGCTCATTATCATTTCTTTTTATGGCTGAGTAATATTCCATTGTATATATGTGCCACATCGTCTTTATCCATTCATCCGATGATGGGCACTCAGGTTGTCTCTATCTGCGGGCTATTGTAAATAGAGCTGCAATGAACATTTTGGTACATGACTCTTTTTGAATTATGGTTTTCTCTGGGTTTATGCCCAGTAGTGGGATGGCTGGGTCATATGGTAGTTCTACTTTTAGTTTTTTAAGGAACCTCCATACTGTTCTCCATAGTGGCTGTATCAATTTACATTCCCACCAACAATGCAAGAGAGTTCCCTTTCCTCCACACCCTCTCCAGCATTTACAGCAGTTATTGTTTTGTTCTTGCCTTCCTCACTTCCTCTAGAGTGGAGGGTGGTGAGAAGTGCATGGACAGAGGCATTAGTGTAGGGTGACATTCTTGGCCACTGTGCCATGGCCCTTGTAGAATAAGGCTTTTGGGAAATTTGTGGTAAGATGCTGATATTATTTTCTTAATAACTATCTTTACAGTAGCTATTTTTGCAAAAGACAGAACCTTTTTTTATCTTTATGATTTATTATATTACAAAGGACAACTTTATAGGTTTTAAAATGAAATAAAATAAAAAATTATTGTTAGGAGGTGTGTGTGTCAAGGGGATGGTGGATTCTAGAATCATTTCATTTTCTTACCACCAGAAAAGTCATCTTATTCATTCTGTCTCATGGGTCCCATGCATTGACTTTTCTACTACAAAACTAACAGTTACATGTGTCTAAGTGGATTCAGAGAAATGGAGAATCAAACCATGTTTTAATGTAATTCAGATATAGATGAGCTAACCAGGGGTTCCCAAATTGGTCAATATGAATATTCTTTATAATACTTATTTAAAATATGGGTATTTGGGCATGTTTGTATGGCTAATGGAAACTACACTTACTCCAGGCTGTTCTGTTAGCTCATGACCTCTAATCTAGGCCAGCCTGGTAGTTTCAGAGACATGCAGGGACTTCCCTGGCAGTCCAGGGGTTAAGACTTCGCCTTCCAATGCAGGGGGTGCGGGTTTGATCCCTGGTCAGGGAGCTAAGATCCCACATGCGCCTAGTGGCAAAAAAACAAAACATAAGCAGAAGCAATATTGTAACAAATTCAATAAAGGCTTTAAAAAAAATGGTCCACATCAAAAAACATCTTAAAAAACAAAAAAGAGAGACCTGCAGGTGCAGGCCTGGGCAGAGACGTCAGCTATGCGAGACCATGGAAATTCCCTTATTTCCACTTCAGTCCAAATTAAAGTGGGCTTGACTCTCCATCACCTTCCTTCCCAGCCATAAAGAGTTCAAAGAGTTCATCCTCATCGTCGGAGCACAGTCCTCAGGGTCAGTCGCACATACGTGTTCGGGAAGAGACCTCAGATCAGAGCTGGCCATCTCTTCCCCTCTCGTAACTGTGACGCTACCTTTGAAAAGTGGTCCCTGAACCCTTTACTTTTTGCCGAAACTTCAACTTCCAGGATGTGGAAAAACTGGAAGGAGCTGAGACACCTCCTTTGTGCCTTCTGTTCTCTTTCTGGGTGTTTTCAAGCAAATGGGACTATGTGAGTTATTTTCACAGCACATTCTGAAGAAATGCAGATAAGGAAAAAAGACTTTGGTTTTAACCTGTGATGTCAACATGGGGCACGTTTTAGATTAGAATAGAGATAATGTAAAGGTTGCCAAACCGTGGCTCATGGGCCGGATCAGCCCACGGCCGGTTTTTGTACAGCCCATGAGCTAATAATGGTGTTTATACTTTTATATGGTTGAAAAAAATCAAATGATGAATTGTATTTCATGACATGAAAATTACATGAAATTCGGGAATTCCCTGGCGGTCCAGTGGTTGGGACTCCGCACTTTCACTGCCGAGGGCCTGGGTTCGATCCCTGGTCAGGGAACTAAGATCGCAAGCCACGGGATGAGGCCAAAAAAAAACCCGAAAAATTACATGAAATTCACATTTCAGTGACCATAAATAAATTTTTATTGGAACACAGCTGTATCCATTTACATATTGCCTGTGGTTGCTTTTGTGCTCTGTGGCAGAGTTGAATTACTGCACAGAAACCATTTTGGCCCCAAAGCTGAAAATATTTACTAACTAGCCCTTTACAGGAAAAGTTTGCCAATCCTAGTTTATGCTAATCTTATTTATATGTTAACAACCAGAAAAGGTGTTCATCGAGAACCAGTGTATTCAATAACCTTCACAAATAGCCCCTCTTTGTCTGATGGGCAAAAATGTAATTTCATATCATATTTTTGTGTCTACTTTTGTCCAGGTCACTACCCGCTAATGAAGGGAATCCTAAGAAAGAGCAGAACATCAAAATGCCTTATAGCAAGTCGATCGAGGACATAAATGAGAACGAAATCTGCTGTACAATTGGATTTAGCAATTCCCATAAAATAGCGTCCCGGGTCTTTGCCTCGCCCTAACACAGAGCTTTGCAGACCTCGGTGTTGCCTGGAAAACAGTGTTTCCTCACCCCAGTCCATTTCATGCAATATTTTCAGGCAAAAATGCGTTAGATATAGATGGAGAAGCCAGAGCTCCACAAAGCTGCTCGGCTCTGTTGTTCCAGGGTCAGCTCAAACCCCACTGTTACCACACTCCGCAGTGACTCAGCAAATCGTAGCCGCTGGATCGCTGTAGTTGTCTACACCTGCTGTCTCTGTCAGAGGAGGTTCACTCGGGTGGTTGGCAGAATTCGTAGACAAGACCCCTCTCCTGGGGGCCTGAAGGGGCCACTGCCATACGCGAGGTTATGGGTCGTGGGGCCGAGACGTGAGGGCAGCCTTCAGGATCCAAGAATGGTCCCCAGTCAACAGCTAGAAAAGAAACCCGGAATCTCAGCCATACAACTGCAAGGACATGGGCTCTACCAGCAACCAGTAACCTGGAAGAGGCCCCCGAGTCAGAGGGGATCCCAGTCTGGTGAGACCCTGAGCAGATGAGGCCACCTACCAGAACATAGACTCCCAACCCACAGAAACTGTGAGAAAATAAATGTGTGTAGTGTGAAGCCACTAAGTGGCTTTGTGGTAGTTTATTACACAGCAGTAGAAAATCAATACAGGACACACACACACACACACACACACACACACACACACACACTCTTTCCATCCGCTCTTTCTGATGCTTTGGATGACACATCCACGCTCCCTCTGGCCTAGTCACCAGCCTCTGAACCAGGGGAATGGGACCAAAGGAAATACTGGCAGAGGGTCACGAACAGGGCTACCCTGCTCCTGGAAACCAGAGGTTACAAAGTGTTGGCTCAGGGACCAAACCTCCCCCCAGCCCAGCATGTTTGTTTGGCCCATAATCATATTCTCTAACATTTTATTTGGAAATTTGTAGATTCACAGGAAGTTGCAAAGTAGCAGAGTATCTCCTTAGACGCTTGGCCTAGTTTTCCGCATTGGTTTTTCCCAGCGGTTACATCTTACTTGAGTACAGTCACAAAACCAGGAGACTGACATTGCAACAATGTGTGTGGGGAGTTCTGTGTTGTTTTATCCCGGGTGTGGAGGCGTGGACCCACCACTCCACCATCCCAGCAGAGACCCCCAACCCCTGGCAACCACCAATCAGTTTCCATCTCTGTGATGTTTTTAAAATTTTGTTTATTATTTTATAGTTATTTTTGGCTGTGTTGGGTCTTCATTGCTCCGCGCGGGCTTTCTCTAGTTGCAGCGAGCGAGGGCTGCTCTTCATTGTGGTGCGTGGGCTTCTCATTGCAGTGGCTTCCCTTGTTGTGGAGCACGGGCTCTAGCCACGCAGGCTTCAGTAGTCATGCCTCGTGGGCTTAGTTGCTCCGCGCATGTGGGATCTTCCCGGACCAGGGTTTGAACCCGTGTCCCCTGCGTTGGCAGGTGGATTCTTAACCACTCCGCCACCAGGGAAGTCCCCAATCTCTATGAGTTTTGTCCTTACAAGAATGTTTATGTGAATGAAATCATACAGTGTGTGACCTTTTATTTTTTTTTTAATATTTATGTATTTATTTAGCTACGCCGGTTCTTAGTTGTGGCACGCAAGCTCCTTAGTTGCAGCATGCAGGCTCTTAGTTGCGGCGTGCAGGATCTATCTAGTTCCCCGACCAGGGATCGAACCCGAGCCCCCTACATTGGGAGCTCAGAGTCTTAACCACTGGACCTCCAGGGAAGTCCCCTACAGTGTGTGACCTGTGAGGCTGGCTTCTTTCACCCAACATAAGGCCCTTCAGATCTATCCAGGTAGTCTCATGTGCCAGCACTTCGTGCCTGTCTGCTGCTGAGTCCATGGAACCCTCTGCCTGCCGTGTGGGGGAAGTTTTGGTCTCTTGTAGGTTTCGGTTATAATTACAGAGCTGCTACAAAGAATCGTGTGCAGGTTTTTACATGAACACGCATTTTCATCTTTCTGGTATAAATGCCCCAGGTTGCGGTCGCTGGGTCACATGGGAAATGCATGTTTTGGCTTCCAGTAAGAGTCAAAGATTTAGAAGAAGATACACCCAGGGAACTGCCGCTCTTTCCTCATCCCGGCTACCCGGATCCCACACCCTCCTGCCCTCCACGAAGCCCTGTAGTGATGAGATCAGCCTCTTAGTTTCTGTTTTGTCCTTCCTTTCTCTTGCACAAACGAACAGATGCGTGTATATTTTCTCATACCCCTTCTTTCCGACGTGAAGGACAGCAAGCTTTCCAAATTCTTTGGGGCTTTGCTTTTTCCACTTAACAGAAGGTTCTTGGAAATCCCTTCGAAGTGGCTCTTAGGGGGTCTTTCTCATTCTTTTTTCCCGCTGCAGAGTGCGCCATTGTGTTTGTTCAGCCCCTGTCTTATATGCGGACATTCAGGTAGCTTCCAGGAGTTTGAAATGACAAATAATGATGCAGTGAATAACCTTGTGCTATGGTGTTGGAGATGTATCTTCAGGGTAGGTTCCTAGGAGTGGGTTTGGTGGGGAGAAGGGTGAACGCATGTGTGGTTTTGTTAGGCATTGCTAAATTTCCCTCCAGAAGGGTGGTGCTGAGTCGCGTTCTCATCAGGGATGCCAACACAGCGTTTCAGCTGCCCGAAACGCCGGTCTTAGAACGCTTTGCACGGCTTGCAGTTACTGAAGATTTCCACTAGGTGGCAGACAAAGCCCGTCACAGGGAACAGCGCTCTAGCTTCCCGAAGATTTCGTTTTAAAGGGCCCTCGATAACAGTCACGTGTGAGTTGAAGTAGTAGCTGTCATAACACTTGTATCCCAGTTAGCAACTAGCATTCATTGTACTGGTAGTAATGAAAACATTACTTTGTGTTAACAATGAACATTTGTCGTTTGATTATTCACTCATTCAGTCAAGTATTTGTTCTATGCACTGTTCCAGGCTCTGGGCATGAGGAGATAAAAAGAAACAAACATCTTGCAGGCACAGAGCTTGCATTCCACTGGGGGAGAGACAAGAAACATGTACATAGTCCAACATGTAGGCTGTCAGGTGGGCCCATGTACTACAGAGAAAGGTAAAACAAGGAAGGGGAGCAGGGTTTGGGGGTCCGTGAGTGAATGGTTGCTTAGGATCTTAGTGTGGTCGGGGAAGGGTTGCTGAGAAGCCCTTACTGGAGAGAGTCAGCCCTGAGGACCCACGAGGAGATGAAGAGGACGTAGGAAGAGGAAGTGCAAAGGCCCTGAGGCAGGAGCGCCAGGCCTCAAGGCGAGCTGCTGGGGGTCCCGTGCTTGGGGCCCAGTGAGGGAGGAGATGAGGTAGGACACAAGGAGCGGGTGCCTCACAGGCCACCGGCAGGACTCGAGTTTCCCTCCTAGAGAGATGAGGGCTGTGGGGAGACTGTGGAAACCCTCCTTCCCCCACTCCCCGGACAGAGATGCACCCATCCCCCAGGTGTCTCCAAACGGCCCAGCCCCGGCCACACCTGATCTGGGCTTTGTTGGTCTCCGTTCTCAGGGGCCCTTGGGGGTGGGGGATATGGGGACGACAGGTGGGGGGAGATGAGGCTTCCTGTGGGAGACAAGCACCTTTCAGGGGCCCTGCTGTGTGACCTCTGCCTTCCATTGTCTTTGGGCCACTTAACAATTCTGTAAACTGTAGAAAATGGGTAATGCACGAAGCCTCGGTGTTTATCAAAATGCAGGTGGGTCTCATGTGAGGGACGCAGTTAGTTGTGCAGCTCTCTGTCTGTCTGTCCTCCCGTCGGCTTCCGGTCCTTTGAAGCCTCCTCTGAACCTGCTGTACCGTCCTACTGGCCCCTCCTTAACCAATGAGTTGAGTCACGTTTTTGACACATGATCGTCTTATATCGCATGAGTCGTGAGTCTGCCGCTTCAAAAGTTCCTTTTCCCGGTGCCCCGAGCCCTTCTCAGCCATGGTGCGGACATGAAGACACCTCTAGCACGTTACCCCAGGAGGGGAAGAAATTAGATTCCCTTCCATTTTGAAAACCCATAAAAAGGAAATGTGATGGAGAGGAGGGGGCAGCGGCTGTGGGAGGACCCGCTGCGGCCCAGGCTCTCCTGTCTTCCGTTCTCTAGGTGTCAGGGACACCCAGGGGAGGGGGCCCAGCGGGGACCTGCCCGAGGGTGGTGACCCAGGAGATGCAGCACCCTGGAGGCAAAGGGGAGGCTCTGAGCTCCTGAGGGCAGAGCCTGGTCTCACCCTGAGCACCCCCCGCTCCTCCCAGCAGACCCTCGCTGGCTGCCCGTGCAGGCGCGAGGGAGGCCTCCCCAGCCCTGAGGTCACTCCTGGCGCCCTCAGGAAAGCGCCTGCCTTTACTGGGCAAACCTCCAGGTTCCTTCAACTTGAAGAGCCCGCGAGTCTGCTCAGTACGTTTCCTCCCCGGCGTGTGTGGACTTAGACGTCAGGCAGACGCTGCAGGCAGGAGCTTTGCCTCTCACTCGGACCAGTGCCTTCCGGCCACTTCGTTCTTCCAGAAACACCCTCTCCCCTCCACTCACTCATCCTTCCTTCCGTCATTTATCTGTCCATCATTCAACCAGGACTCAGGAGCATCTCACTGTGCGGACATGGCAGTGGGTGCAGAGGATACAGGGATGAGCGAACGTGGACCACAGGGAGACCCACCTCACACACCTTAGAGGCTGCTCTCGAGAAAGAGACTGTAAATGGTGCAGCCACTGTGAAGAACGGTACGGAAGTTCCCCAAACACTTAAAAATAGAATTTCCATGTGACCCAGCAAATCCTCTTGTGGGTATAAAACCCCGAGAATTACAAGCAGGATCTGGAAGAGATGTTTGCACACCCAGGCTCATAGCAGTGTTGTTCACAACAGCCAAGAAGTAGAAGCAACCTAAGTGTCCATGGATGGATGAATGGATGAACAAAACGTGTCTTATACATGCGTTGAGTATTATTCGGCTTCAAAAAGGCCAAGCACCCTCTGGGCACCAGGAATGCAAAGGTAATCAAATCCTACAGTATTATTGGGGGCTGTCAGACAATTAGGAAAAACAGACAGTGGCTACAAACACATAAAAATATACAACAGCATTCAGGAGTGGGTAAGTGCTGTGAAGAAAAATACTCCAGAGGAGGGGTCTCTTGTGCCAGATGGTCAGGGAAGACCTTCCAGAGGACACTTTGAACAAACCTGTGTGAGGTGAGGACCCAGTGATGGGAAAAGCAAGTGCAAAGGCCCTGAGGTTCTCCTAGAAACCCACCTCTTCCTTCAGAGGGCCGACCTCCATCCTTAATTATACCTTCATTTGTGTTGTAATTGGGTTCTTAACGGATATGCTGTCCCCAAATATGCCACTTTGGCATAAGGATTATTTTTAGCTGAAGGCAGCTGAGGCAGGAAGAGTTCTCCACCCTCCCCTTTTCTGCCTAAAAGCAGGACATAAATTTCGCACTGAAG
Organism: Delphinus delphis; assembly: GCF_949987515.2. Lineage (NCBI taxonomy): Eukaryota > Metazoa > Chordata > Mammalia > Artiodactyla > Delphinidae > Delphinus > Delphinus delphis. Next base: position 6,148,512 of record NC_082697.1, on the reverse strand, counting down.
AAGGTGCCCCCCTTCCCCGCACACCAGGGGGAGAACAGTGACTCTTATCATCAAAGACTGGAAGTCGAAACCGAGATGCATTTGCATAAACAGACCTGACTAGAACAGTCCTGTTTTCCATTAGTTTCCCCCATATATTTCCTAGTCACTTCCCCACAGTCTGTCCCTTGAACCCTAAACCCTCTTTCCTTTGTTAAAATGGTATATAAGCCCCTGAGTCTCTCTGCTTCTTTGATTATCACTTCTTTTCTGTGAACTCCTGTGCACACAAACAGTAAAAATTGTCTTCTGTTCACCTTTTATTAGTTTAATTCATAAACCCCTATTTACTGAGCATAAGAGAGTAGAGGAAAAGCTTTCCTCCCCAACATTTTTTTGTCTTTTTTTTCTTTTATTATTTTTTTTTTCAGTTTTCTTTTTTTTTTTTCTCCCCAACATGTTAAATTCTCTATTTTTAATAGATTTTGGCTCTTCTTATTCTAGAGTTTGGATGCACCACAATTTAACCAGTTCGCTACTGGTGGATGTCTGGGTGCTCTCCAGTGTTTTCTTATTACGAACACATATGGTACCTATTTCCCTAGATCGGGCAGGATTTGGTGCTTCCCACTTGAGGCCGTGCAGCCGCCATCTGCCAGTGTTTGGGTTTATTCCACAGTCAGCAAACACAGAAAGCGCAGCCCGCCAAGGCACTGAAAACAGAAACCCTGCAGTGGCTTTTTACACGTGACTTATTTTAGAATTTCTAAGCACAGTTAAGTGATGACTCATCCCACTTAAATTCTGAGCTGTTTAAAGGGCCATCTGGTTCATCAGAATATGAAAGACTCTGCCCAGCAACCTGGAAAAGCACCCAAGATGAAGACCCAGCGCTTTTTAACCACTGACGGTGAGTCCCAAGGAATGTCAGCCGAGTGTTAGCTCCTTGAGGACAAGAATGTTGTCAACTAAATAACCTGCATAATGTCTGGGCCTATTTTTGTAAAAAACGTTTCCTTTTTTTTTTTTTTTTGATTACATAGGCAATGCAACCCAAAGCACAAGTAACCAAAGAAAAATAGATAAGTTAGACTTCATCAAAATTAAAAGCTTTTGCGCCCCAAAGGAAACTATAAGAAAGTGAAAAGACAACTCAGAGAATGGGAGACAATATTTGTAAATTATATATTTGACAAGGATCTAGTATTAAGCATATAGGAAGAGCTCACAACTCAACAGTGAAAAGAAAAACACCCAACTGAAAATGGGCAAAGGGCTCAAAGAGACATTTCTTCAAAGAAATGTACAAATGGCCAATAAGTACATGAAAAGGTGCTCATCGGCAGTCCTCAGGGAAATGCAAATCAAAACCACAGCGAGACACCACTTTGTACCCACTAGGATGTCTGTCATCAAAAAGGCAGACAAGGGCTTCCCTGGTGGCACAGTGGTTGGGAGTCCCCCTGCCGATGCAGGGGACACGGGTTTGTGCCCTGGTCCGGGAAGATCCCACATGCCGTGGAGCGGCTGGGCCCGTGAGCCATGGCCGCTGAGTCTGCGGGTCCGGAGCCTGTGCTCCGCAACGGGAGAGGCCACAACAGTGAGAGGCCCGCGTACCGCAAAAAAACAAAAAACAAAACAAACAAAAACACCAGCCTCATACCCATTGGCACTCACTCCCCATCCCTGCCCCGCCACTGATAACCACGAATCTACTTTGTCTTTTTGGATTGGCCTCTTCTGGACATTTCTCATAAACTGAGTCACACACGTACAGCCTTTTGTGTCTGTAGCATGTACCATGTTCCTTCTCATGGCTGAATAATATTCCATTGCATGAATGGACCACATTTGGGTTGTTTGCACCCTTGGGCTATTAGCTCTCTCATTCTTAATCATATCACCTTACCTCCTTCATCGTTATTACGCCATCATCCTACTTATCTACCCATATCTGTTTGTTTTCTCCCTCCCTCACTGCACTGTAAGCTCCAAGCAGGCACAGAGTTTTGTCTGAATCACTGCTGGGTGCCTGGCCCACAACGATAAATGAGTGATTGGAATTGGACCTGCTCCCACTGAGTCAGGCCTCTGGGAAGTGAGGGCATCATGAGCTCAGGGAGAAGAAAGTTCTCATAGTTTCCAGGTGTGGCCTGGAGACGCTGCTTTTCTCTTGGCCACCGCGACCTCTGCTTTGAGGGTCTGCACCACCAACTTTATCTTCCTCTGAACCTTTCACGTAAAGGGGAGGTGTTGGGACAAGTGGTGGAAACGGGTGCGCTGGGGGGAGCGGGGTGGGGGTAGTTGGGGTGGGCGGGGCCACTGGGGTGGGCGGGGCCACTAGCTTCTGGGAACCGATTCCTGAAACTTGCTGGTTCTGCCGAGACACCAACCATGCAGTGGTTTCAACAGTTACCCCATGGAGGGAGGTTCCCACCTGTAATCAGCTCTCCTAGCCCAGATGAGGATGCTGATAATCCCCTCTGCTCAGCATTTATTTTATTTTATTTTTGTAGTTTGGGGGAAATTTACCAAATATACCCTCTTTCCAGGAAAAGGAAATTTTTATTTCCTTTTTTTAAAAATAAATTTATTTATTTTATTTATGGCTGCATTGGGTCTTTGTTGCTGCGTGCAGGCTTTCTCTAGTTGCGGTGAGCGGGGGCTACTCTTCGTTGCGGTGCGTGGGCTTCTCTTTGCAGTGGCTTCTCTTGTTGTGGAGCACGGGCTCTAGGCAATCAGGCTTCAGTAGTTGTGGCATGCGGGCTCAGTAGTTGTGGCTCGCGGGCTTCGTTGCTCCGTGGCATGTGGGATCTTCCCGGACCAGGGTTCGAATCCGTGTTCCCTGCGTTGGCAGGTGGATTCTTGACCACCGCACCACCAGGGAAGCCCAATTTCTATTATCTCGACTTCATTCTCAGACCAGCCTTCCCTCGTGCTTGCGAAAAGGCTGCCAGGAGCTCCTGAGGCCACCGCCATGGAGATCTTTCCTTTGGCTTCCTTTTCAAACGTCTCATGGCCTCTTATTGGCTCTTTCTAGAGCATCTGCCCATCCCCGACCAATCGCAATGGCTGAGGTGAAAGCAGAGTGCTGATTGGCTTAGGCCTAGGTCACAAGCCCCATCCTCGGCCTGGATGCTCAACTTGGGGAGACATGTGGACTGGGGGGCAGGGGCATGGAGGAAAGCGGGGGCACTTGTTTCCAGAGGAAGGATGGATGGAAAATGCGGAAGGGACACCGAATACCATCTTTATGAGAATGTAAAGTGAAAGCCTGGAGTGGTGGGGTTCGTGCTCAGGGATAGCTGGGGCCAGATCAGGGAGGGCCCAAAGGGAGGTGCTTGCAGCTTAGATGCAGGGGGCGGGGGTGGGGAGGTGTGGAGGATGTGAGCCAGCATCCCGGAGACAGCAAGTCTCATCCGTGGGCTGCCTGGCTCAGGTGGTGATGGTGGCCAATGGTTTCCATCTTTGAGTCAATTCTTTCATCTTGACAACGATGAAATGCTGCTTCTCCTGAGTTCCTTCCTTCATTGACTTGTAATCCACCCAGTATACTCAGAGGTCCACACACTTTTTCTGTAATTGGCCAGAAATAGTAAATATTTGGGGCTCTGAGGGCCATCTGGTCTCTGTCACATCTGCTCAACTTCGCTGTTGTAGTGACAGCCGCCATATTATTCGCATACTGCCTGTGGCTGCTTTTGAGACAATATGTACCGCAGAGCCTAAAATTCCTATCTAGCCCTTTACAGAAAGTGTTTGCCAACCCTGTCATATACTAGGAACGTCTTCCAAGGGAGTAAACACCCTTCCTCACCACCATGTTTAGTGACTGCATTTTGCTTTTCCCTTCCATAGACTTTTCCAAAGCTGCTCTACTGAGGACCTTTATTTCCCTGGCAAATGTTCTCAGAAATGAGTTTGTTAAGGAAGACACCTGAATTTGAGAAGCAGTGAGACAAGTGTCCCCAAAGCCCCGCCTGACTTCTCTCCCGGCCCAGCCCTGGTCTCTAAGCTCTGAAGGGCTGAAAAACGGACATTTTCTCAGGTACGTCTCCTGACTCAAGAACTTGCAACTTTGCAAACCCATAAAGTAGGCCACCTACTCAGGAATCCCACTGGCCCTGTCCTGATAGTACAGGACAGTCCCCGCTGGTCCCTGCAACCTGGACCCAACCACATCAAGCTGTTTACAAGGAGCTCCTTGAAAAATTTCCCCCTTAATTACAGTTTAAGCTGTGCTGAAGAATCACTTGCTTGCCTGGGGTCATGATACATCGAGCTGGGCAGGGGTCTTCTTGTTGAATCAAGGAGGTGGATTCGAGACAGAAGCTTGAACCAGTTTTTCTAGTTCCCAGGCACCCTCCAGATTCTCCTCCGGGTTTACTTTTCTTAGGTAGAAACCTTACTTGGATTTGCAGAGAACATGGGGCTCTTTGTCATCCAGGATCCCTCAGGGGCCCACGGGCAAGTTAATTGTTTGGAAAGTGTTGCCTCTTAGGCATTTCTTCTTTTCATAAAAGAGGAATTAGAGTCTTTGGGTCCTATAACCTTGGATTTCTGCCAAGTTTCCTCATAGCATTTTCACCTGAAAAAGATAAGCCTTTCCCCTCCTGAGCCAGGAGAGTGTTTCTTGTACCAACAGTGGTGTTTGAAAAGCCCAAACTCTCAAGCCTGCTTATACCCCTGCATTTATCATGTCAGACATCCCAATTGCAGGTGTCATCTCCCAACCAACTTTTAGATGGATTGGAAAAGCCAGAAAGAAGTAAGAGGCAATCATTATAATCATTTTTCAGATTTATAGCATTTTTGCCTTTTAAAAAAATGTTTGGGGGGCTTTGGAGTGTGTTTAAAATTTATTTTAAACATTTTTTTTTCCCCTGTGGTTGTAAAATGATGCACGGTCATTATAGAATCAGGAAGTCTTAGACTGGGCAAAAAAACAAACATAGCCACCAGCCCACGGTCAAGGAGGTAAACATGAATGGAGGTAAACATGAATAACCCTGTAGGACGAACTTGGGCCCCGTATCATGCATCCTCCATGCAGTGTGGTGCTCAAAGACAGGGTCTTTCAAGAGAAATGAAAAACAGGAATATTGTTGCTTGTCGTTACAACAGGTACGTGGAGAAATACACACGTAACGCAACCCCCATGCAACCATTTTAAAAGTAATTGTCCAACAAAAAGAGATCCAGAGGGAAATTCGGCCAATGCTGGACTGTGTGGATGACTGGTGCCTTATAAGAAAGATAGTCTGGCAGGTGATGGAGGTCTTCATTTTATAGCCAGGCTTCTTTGCATCATAAATCAATGATTCCTAATTCTGAGGTTCGCCCAGGAGGGCTACATAAAAGCCACCTAGGTTGCTGATGAAAAAATACAGATTCCCACCTCCTTCCTTACCTGAGATTCGGACTCAGGTGATCTCACCTGGGAACCTGTGTTTCTAAACAGGCCCATGAGGTAATTCTTATAACAGCCAGGACTGAGGATAATCAATAAGGAGTGTCAACATCCTTTCTCACCATCCTTTTAGTGTCCACCTCAAAGTCAAATCTCCTTCCCCAATTTCAAAGAATCTGATTGACTCTGCTTGGGTCACGTGTCCCACTCCTGGACCAACCACTGTGGCTAGTGAAATGAGACACTGTGATTGGCCAGGTCTGGGACTTATGCCCTTCTCCATGGCCAAGAGGATGGGATATTGTGATGGACAGCAATGCTGAATCACATGACAGATTCAAGGAGAAGTGTTTCCCCAAAGGAAGTGGCAAGGGCCCCTACTGGGCATGTCATTCCAGGAATGCCTAAATCTTGTTTTAGCCCAATCCACTCCTTCCCCTTAAGGTCCACCCACTACAAGAGGCAAAAGCAAATTAAAAGTAAGCTTTATTATTATTATTTTGGCCGGTGCTGCATGGCATGTGGGATCTTAGTTTCCTGACCAGGGATAGAACCCATGCCCCCTACAGTGGAAACATGAAGTCTTAACCACTGGACCGCCAGGGAAGACCAGCTTCATTATTATTAACTGGACTTCTGGCAGAACTCTGGTGATAAACTGAACTCTAATTGTTGATAAATAGGGGGGTACCTCTTGGCTTAGATGTGAAGATGGAGAAAAAGGATAGCCTTTCATCTCCTGCCAACTACCAGTCAACTTCACCTGGCCACTGGGGGTGAATCACGCCAAGGGATGAGAAACAAGGATGTAGAACTTGAAAGCTAGAACTGCTGGGGTCAGGAGCTGCTGTTTTAAGTGACAGTGACCTGGCCCATTAGTAAATTAGAATTTGACCCAATTAGATTTGTAAGTCTTCCTCCCTGAAGGGTAGGAGGGAGGAACTACAAGAGTTCAAGTTGAAAAATCCCAGGGAAGCGCTCTGATTGGCTCAGCTTGGGTCACATGGAAGAGACAAGGAGAGAGAACCCCAATATGCCCCCCTGCCAGAGAATTCTGGGTAAATAAACGATTATTCCAAATACCTCCTTACTCATTTTAAGATGCTGTGACATAATAAGAAATACATATTTTGTCTCTGCCCCCCATTTCCAGGCACAAAGCTCCTAAAACCCTTGGAATCTCTGGAGTGAAAAATGTCTTTTTGTATGCTAATGAGATGGCTGGTGACTGGGGCTCCTGGGTAGCCTCAGGATGGGAGGCTGGGGTGGGGTTGGTTGCCAAGGGGAACCAACCACCTGCTTAGAGGGATGGAACTTCCAGCTCCACCCACTGACCTTTGGGGAAGGGAGGGGGGCTGGAAGTTACTAGCTGGCTGCCAATGATTTACTCAATCGTACCTACATAATGGAACCTCCATAAAACCAGCTGAAAGGATGGGATTCAGAGAGCTTCTGGGTTTGTGAACACCTGGGGGTGCTGGAAGTGTAGGATGCCTGGAGACGGCCATAAAAAAAAAAATAATAATATATTTTTTAACTATAGACTGACAGTTCCTGAAATGCTAGTTCCTGAGAAGGAGGGGTTAGGCATGGGGATGTACTTTAAATATGGGGGATCTGTCTTGAAGCAGTGTCTTCTGAGAAAGCGCCCTCTGTTTTGAGTGTATCCTTATTTGGATTGCCTTGCCGTGGGGGTGCTGATGGACATGGGGTGGGGGCGATAACCCCCAATAATAATAGCCATAGGACGCTTCCTATGTACTTCATAAGTATCAATTCATTTAAACCTCAAAATGACCCTATGAGGTAGGGCCTTTGCAACCTTTCTAAGGCCGCACAGGTAGCAAGAGTCACAGGACCTTGAGCGTCGTGCCCTCCTTGCCTTCAGAGAGGCTTGGATTCTGGCTTTGCAGCTCCCCGACCAGGCAAGCTGGGGTGCTTACCATTCTTATTCGTTTTTTCGGTACGCGGGCCTCTCACGGTTGTGGCCTCTCCCGTTGTGGAGCACAGGCTCAGCGGCCATGGCTCACGGGCCCAGCCGCTCCGCGGCACGTGGGATCTTCCTGGACCGGGGCACGAACCTGTGTCCCCTGCATCGGCAGGCGTACTCTCAACCACTGCGCCTCCAGGGAAGCCCCTGCGCCACCAGGGAAGCCATTCTTTAGCCTTGGTCCTCCAGCTGCAGAACAAGGGTAACTCTGGAGTTGGGCAACGATGAAAGCACCTGGCTTCGGTGCACCCCAGAGGAAAGGGGTGATACTTATGCTGACCTAGAGCTGCAGCGGGTCTGGTGCCAGGATCCGGGTTTGGTTGGTTGCGTCTCCAGACTGAGCTGAGGTCTGTGCAGGGAGCAGCTGCCAGTGCCCTGCCCAGACACAGCGTGGCCGCATATGGAAGGATGGAATAAGTCCCTCTGGAAGCTTCTCCCCTTGAAACGCCTGACATTAAGGAATCTTCCTCCTTTGCTCTCTTTCTCTCCTCTCCTCCTCCCTTCCTCCCCACCCCCCCCCCCGCCGGCTTTTTTTTTCTTTAAATTCCCAATGTCAGTTGATGCCTTTTCAAAAGAACCTAACTAAGCAGGACAGGCAGTGCGAGCACAGGCACTAGGCAGGATTAAGAGAAGATTAAGATCCTTTGTCAATTTCTCCTCGTCTCCGCAGAGACAAGACCTGAAGTGTTGCTAAAGGATCCCCCTGGTGGGCTTCCCTGGTGGCCCCGGTCCGGGAGGATACCACGTGCCGCGGAGCGGCTGGGCCCGTGAGCCATGGCCGCTGAGCCTGCGCGTCCGGAGCCTGTGCTCCACAGGGGGAGGGGCCACAGCGGTGAGAGGCCCGCGTACCGAGGGGGAAAAAAAAAAAAAAAAGAATCCAAAAAAGAATCCCCTGGAAACCACTTTCTCTGGGGCCTCCTTTGGATTGCCTCTGGCTGGGTGGAGCTCCCACGTGTGCAGCCTTCACGCGGAGCGAGCTGCCAACCTCGGAGCGGGTGAGCCAGGGCTTTCGCATTGGGTTGGGTCTCCATTCCGGGGCCAAGTCGACTCATCTCTGGGGCCAGTTGCTTCAGACCTCAGAGACAAGCCACGTCCTGCCAAGAGACGTCTGCTTCCCAAATGCAGGGCCCAAGGGTGCGGTCCTGCGGGCAGCCCCGCCTGCTCCTCCCTGGGTCCCCTTCTTCCTCCGTTTCTCCTGGTTTATGGAGGAAACATACAACCTGCTCTTCTGACTTAAGGCCGGTCCCCCATCTTGCTGCAGGTCCCACCCTTTGTGACTTTCTCCAGGATTTCAAGTCCTTAATTATTCCCTCCATTGTCCCAAATTTTCCATTTCTCTCTCCTCTGCATCTCACCAGACTGCAGCACTGCTTCCTTATTAGAACGAGAACAGAACCCTCTGACCTCTGTGAGCCCCACCAGCGTCCACCCTCATTTATCTGTTTTCCTTCACAAACTTTTCTCTGTTTCCTCAGTTCCCACCCGTTCTCCAGCCCCCTGCCCCACCCCCGGCTTCTCTCTCACCAAGGGCACCTCCAACCATGTTACAATATACAAAGGACCCACTCATGTCCTCACGTGATGAGGCTTCTTAGCTGCACTCCACACAGCTGACCACTTTTTTCTTCCAGAAGCTCCCTCCTTTCTTTCCTTCCGTGACACGCTCGTGGTTTCTCAGCCTCCGTCTTCGGCCCGCTCCTCGCCGCCCTCCAAGTGCTGGCCTCCGCACGGCTCGCCCTAGTCCGCTTCATCACTGGGCTCTCACGGGACGACCTCATCCACCGCCAAGGCTTTAAATGTGCCCTAGCGGCTGAGGGCTCCCACGCTTACTCTCGGGTCCCGCTGTCACCTCACAGATTGATCGCCTACCTGACACCCCTACTTGGATGTCTCGTGGGCTTTCCACACTGAACGTGTCCAAATGAAACCTCGCGTTGTCTTCTTCCCCACCTGTCTCCGCCCCAGGCCCCCTCAGCTCCAGGAATGGTACCGCCCTTCAAGCCAGACGCCGGAGCCCACGACACCCTTGCTGCTGCTGCTTCTTCCTCCCTTAAGCTCCCATCCAATCAGCCACCAGCTGGCAATTCCAACGCCACTTTCGTCGTCCTCACTTTTCCACCTGAGGCCAGGCCACAGTCAATGCCCTCCTGGGTGATGTGACAGTCTCCTGCGTGATCCCCAGCCCTCATTTCTCACACTGCTGCCCTTGGCATCTTTCTAGAACGAAAGTCGAATCAGGTCAGTCCCCGCTTAAAACCATTTCATGCTCCCTAGGGCTCTGAGGGGAGGTCTAACTGCCTCAACTCAGTTTACACAACCCTTCAGAGCCTGGCGTCTCGCTTCCTCTCCCGACTCCAGGGCCACCCCCGCAGGGTGCACTCTGTGTCCCTGATAACCTGACAGGCTCTCGGGTTCTAGAATGTTCTTTCCACTCCAGGCCTTTGCACTTGCTGCTGCCTTCTTGGGCTACCCTTACCTACCCTGCTCCCCACCTCTGGTTAGCTCCGACTCATCCTTCTGGCTTGACTTAAATGTCCCTTCCTCCAGGAAGCCCTCCCTATCTCATCCTCCCCAAACAAAACAAAATCAAATCAGACCTAAAAACTGAGTCATAAGCTCCTTTCTTCCCTGAGGAGGGATCACGAAAGCTGTGTTTGCACAACAAGCACACCGCTTTTACTTGCCTTCCTTGTTACAGGTTCATAGAAATGGGGTCTAAATATAAACAGTTGCATAGCACTAGAAAAACACAAATCTTGGGACTTCCCTGATGGTCCAGTGGTTAAGAATCCACCTTCCAATGCAGGGGACACGGGTTTGATCCCTGGTCGGGGAACTAGGGTCCCACGTGCCGTGGGGCAACTAAGCCCGCGTGCCGCAATGACTGAGCACGTGAGCTGCAACTGGAGAACCTGTGTGCCACAACTACAGAGCCGACGCGCTCTGGAGCCCACGCGCCACAGCTACTGAGCCTGTGCACCACAACTAGAGAGAAGCCTGCTCGCCGCAACTAAGCGCCGACGCAGCCAATAAATAAATAAATAAATATTTAAAGAAAAACACAAATCTTTACCTGATATGCGACTGATGTGATTAGCTGATTGGGACAGATCATCAGAAAATGAAATAAAAGCAGAGACTTGATTAATAAAAAGTATACCTTGCTCACGTAAAAAGATACTTAACTGGGTTTTATAGAAACTGAGTTCTTTTCTTCCGCATGGGTAGTCAGTTATTCCAGTGATAGATTACAGAATTGGCTTCTGCCTTTCACGTATTAAATCACAACACCATCTTCCAGAATTGTAAACACATCCTTGGCTAGTTTTGTTTCATTCATATCATAATTATCATCATCGTCACTTAGGACGGCTTGAGAAATGGAGGAGGAGGCTGGCTATAGCATATTTTGACCCCCCTTGGCCTCACTATGAGCTGTTTTCCAAGTGTTTGGCCCCTACTAGGGGCTGGTTCAATACCGATGAATGAATGAGTGAGTGAATGAATGAAATCGCACTCAAACCAGAGTTCCAGGTTTCATGTTGTTGGCCTCCAGCTGTTAATTTCAGCACACACACAAGACCAAGCATGGCTCTTGCCCTGCAAATCATGGAACCATCGGATGACAGGACGGCAGGGTCCCCGGAGCACCCATGGCCCTTCTCCGAATGCATCAGTTGAGCTGGCTGAGCCATCGCACGGAGCAGGCAGGCTGCAGGCTGGGTGGAAGAAAGCGTGGGGGGAGGGCGCAGCGGCCGGGTCGTACCTGGGCCTGCGGATTTTATTCTCCGTACGGTGAGAAGCCCTTGGGGAATCAAACACATCACCTGATCTGATTTCCTTTTTGTTTGCTTTGCTTTTTTAAAGATCACTGCAAATCTCTGGAAAACCAGATCCAGGACTGGAGAAAGTAAAGGTAGGAGAGTGTAAACACACAATTGTGACACCAAAGGAGGTCCTCCCCACCCTTAATGGCAATGCCTAGAGTCAGATCGCCATCTTGTGGTCAAGCCTAGAAACTGCACCCTCCCGTCTTAGTTTCCGGTGCTCCTCGCAGTGAAGGGGCCCGGATTTGGACGCCCAGTGACTTGTCCTACCAGACTCTGAGGTCTAAAAGCCTATGTTCAATTCCTGGTCTGACCACCCCCAGCTGTATAACCAAAGAGGATTCAGGTTTCTTTATTTTTTTAATATAGATTTATCTTATTTATTTATTTGTTTGTTTTTTGGCTGTGTTGGGTCTTTGTTGCTGCACGCGGGCTCCCTCTAGTAGTGGCAAGCGGGGGCTACTCTTCGTTGTGGTGCGCGGGCTTCTGGTTGTGGTGGCTTCTCTTGTTGCGGAGCATGGGCTCTAGGCGCGCGGGCCTCAGTAGTTGTGACTCTCGGGCTCTAGAGTGCAGGCTCAGTAGTTGTGGCGCACGGGCCTAGTTGCTCCGCGGCATGTGGGATCTTCCCGGACCAGGGCTCGAACCCGTGTCCCCTGCATTGGCAGGCGGATTCTTAACCACTGCGCCACCAGGGAAGCCCGGATTCAGGTTTCTTATATGAATCGTGGAGACAGCAATGCTCTCATCTCTGTGGGTAAAGGCCCAACAAGAAATGAGATTGTCGCTGTCACAGGCTTTTGTAAACTCTCCTATGTGTGGTTGATGGGTATTGCTTTCGGAGGGTGCAGTAAGAACGTCTTTCTTCAGGGTTACCTGAAAACGAGAACATAAGATGTCTGGGTGGTTTGGATGTTTAGCCCTGGAAGGGGTTTGGGAATCATTAGATGTGACCTCCTTGTTTCAAAGAGGAAGAAACTGAGGCTCAGGAGAAAAAAAAGCAGAAGCCGAGACTTTCCAGGGTTCATATTGTAGGACTCGGCCTTGCTGCTTCTTGGTTTAGCAGTGAGTCGAAAGCTCTGGCTTCAGACGAGGACCCTGGAGGACAGAAGGTCCCAGGTGGGCACCGCAGAACGGGGTTCAGGAATGTGGCCAGTGAGGACGGAAGTTGCGGCCCTTTAGAAGCGGCATCTTCGACGTGCTGATAAAGAGGCGCCCAGGGAACCTGGGAGTGGGGCTGGGGGCTCCGGGCAGCACCCGGGTGTGCAGAATTTCCGGCATTTAGTGAAGACCTTGCCCCAAACCCCGTTACTTTACAGAAGGGGAAACTACGACACAGGGGGAGGGGAGCGGCCCTGCCCTCGGCCGGGCAGCATTTTCAGTAGCTGCTCCGTCCCAGCAAACTGTAGGGCTGCGGGCCTGGCCCTTTGTCTGATTCTGACCAAATACCTGTTCTCTTAGAGGGATCATGGAACTATGCACTTTACTGCCTTATTATTCTGTTGAATCCTCCCAGCAGCCCTGCAGATGGGTTTCTTCCCATTTTGCTGATGGGGAGACCAGGGCTCAGGGAGATGGTGTGATGCGGGAGGTCCAGAGTTGAACCCGTCTCTGCTCAGCTCAGGAAACTGGGTTCACAGCTACTAATGTGTACGGTGTCACCGGGAGCTGTGAGCTCTCAGGGGAGGGGGCGTGTTATAAAGAGGTGGTGAGGAGGATGTCTTCTCCTAGGAGGGCCGTCTTCAGAGATTACTTAGATCTCTGTGACCCAGAGCAAGCCATCTGCCCCCACTCACTGCTTTGTAAAAAGTGAAATCAAGGACACCAAATGGTGGGCATCAGGCTCCTGCCTCAGTTCCTGACACACAGTCAGGACCCAAATAAAGGCATTTTCCTCCATGGATCCCACCCACCCCTCAGCTGCCCCCCACCCCCAGCTGCTTTAGAACCTAGATGGGGCTTCCTTGGTGGTGCAGTGGTTAAGAATCCGCCTGCCAATTCAGGGGACACGGGTTCGAGCCCTGGTCCGGGAAGATCCCACATGCCGCGGAGCAACTAAGCCCATGCGCCACAACTACTGAGCCTGCGCTCTAGAGCCCGTGAGTCACAACTACTGAGCCCGTGTGCCACAACTACTGAGCCTGCTCTCTAAAGCCCGCGAGTCACAGCTACTGAGCCTGCGCTCTAGAGCCCGTGCTCTGCAACAAGAGAAGCCACCGCAATGAGAAGCCCGGGCACCAAAGAAGCATAGCCCCTGCTCACAGCAACTAGAGAAAGTCCATGTGCGGCAACGAAGACCCAACGCAACCAAAAAAAAAAAAAAAGAACCCAGATGAATGAAACCTCCAAAGATGGGAAGGACTGAAGTGTGAATGCCTCTAGGGATTCTTCCTACCCGCTTAAGAGGATACCTATGGGAAGAAGAGAGGGGACATCCCTTGCTGGAAATACCCCAGCTCCCTGAGGGGCAATGGCAACCCCATCATTTAATGGAGAACAAAAACCTGCCCCAGGAGTTCTGAGTGGTGCAGAGGGGCAGATGCCGTCTGAGGCTCCCTGGGCCTGAACCCCCAACAGAGGCAGGTCCCACACCTGAGCTGCTTGGTGGGCCGACCTTCGCGGAGCGTCCAGATGCTAGGCTACCTGGTGTCCACCCCCAGCCTGGGCCTTGGGTCATCCTCACCAGAGTGTCTTCGACCCTATGGACACGAAAGCCCCAGTGTGACTCTGCCGTTGTTTCTGCATTTCCTTCCAAGTATTTCTACCTAAGCCTGGGGATCAGAAACAGTAGGAATCCTTTCATAGATTGCAGACTGGACCTGGGAGGAAGATTCTCAAAGAATGAACAAATGAGGGGATGAAGAACGATGAATCTGGGTGCTTTCTTTCTGACCCTGCTGTCTCTCGGTTCTTTGGAACCCGGGGTCATCTTTTATCCCCCACAGTACCTCGTGCCTGTCTTAGACTGGCTATCTATCTCAGGGGTCCAGTTGAAGGCCTTTGTAGGGCCCAGGTAGCCAAACTGTACTCAGTGCCACCCCACAAACTAGAAATCACTTTAAAATGCACCCTCTGCACACATTAAAAAGATGTTCTGTGGTGTAAATGAAAAGATATTTTAAGGGGCTTCTCTGGTGGCGCAGTGGTTGAGAGTCCGCCTGCCGATGCAGCGGACATGGGTTCGTGCCCCGGTCCGGGAGGATCCCATATGCCGCAGAGCAGCTAGGCCCGTGAGCCATGGCCGCTGAGCCTACGTGTCCGGAGCCTGTGCTCCGCAGCGGGAGAGGCCACAACAGTGAGAGGCCCGCGTACCGCAAAAAAAAAAAAAAAAAAAAAAGATATTTTATAACTGAGTCTTGCCAGGAACAAATTGTTCACTTTGTCCTTGTGATGCAGATTTCATTATGTTTAAGTCCAATGCTATATAAAGAAAACCCCAAATATCTTATATGTTTGTAAATTTAAAGACAAACCTGTAAATAATTCGTGAGTGAAAGAAGAAGGGGCAAGATAGGGGAAGGGATTAAATAGTACAAACTACTATGTATAAAAAAAATAAGCCACAAGGATATATTGTACAACACAGGGAATATAGCCAATATTTTTAATAACTTTAGAGTATAATCTATAGAAATATTGAATCACTTTGTTGTACACCTGAAACTAAAATAATATTATAAATCAACTATACTTCCATTTTAAAAAAAGAAACTGACTGGCAAAAAAAGCAGAGGAAGTCATAATATAAGTGAGAGAGTATTATAACTAAACAGCAATGAAAATCCTATCTAGTTAAACTTGTGGATTCAGCTATAGTAGTAACTATAGGGAAACATGGGGCCTTAAGTGCACATATATAATAAAGAAAAAAGGCTGAAATTAATAAGCTAAATATCCAATGCAACAAATTAGAGAAAGGATATCAGAATACCCAAGGAAAATGGGAGGAAGAAAAGGATAAAAATAATAAAAATCAACTCAGAGTATCACAAACCAAAAATTGGCTATTCAAAAATAAAAACAGGGTTTCCCTGGTGGCGCAGTGGTTGAGAGTCCGCCTGCCGATGCAGGGGACGTGGATTCGTGCCCCGGTCTGGGAAGATCCCACATGCCGCGGAGTGGCTGGGCCCGTGAGCCATGGCCACTGAGCCAGCGCATCCGGAGCCTGTGCTCTGCAACGGGAGAGGCCACAGCAGGGAGAGGCCGGCATAACGCAAAAAAAACCCAAAAAATAAAAATAAAAAATAGGTAAAACCCTGATGATATTACTTATAGGGAAAGAAGATATAAGTTTTAGGAATGAAAAGAAGTACACTACAGATACTGTAGAGGTTAAAAAGTAAGCCAACACTTAGAAGCAGATTTATACCAATAAATTAGAAAATTAGAAGAAACTGTCTATTTTCTGGGAAAATATAACCTTACAAAATCACTTAAGAGGACTGCAGTAGACCTGTATTTGTTACATTGTATCAGTAGTTTAAAGTACAGTGAACAGAGATTCTGCAGGACTCTGATGATTTCACAGGAAAGGTCTTAAAAAAACCCAGATAATTCCTATATTGTTCCAGAGGATAAAAAATGAAAGAAAACCATTCAATGCATTTTATGAGGCTAGGTTTACCAGAGACAAATGTGTGAAAAAGAAAAACCATTGCCGATATTTCTTGTGAACATAAATTCAAAACTCCATATACATAAAGTATCATCAAGTCAAATGGAATTCAATATGTAGAATGTACATGAGGATGGAGGCCCATGGAACAGGGTGGGGTAGCAGCCCAGCAGGGGTTTGTGTCTACCTAATGAGGGTGTCCTGAGAGCCAGTGGCCCAGCGGTTCAGGAGATTTGCAGAGCACAGGGGACTGAGAAAATAAGTAAATATACTGAGAATAATGGGATCCATGTGTCTTACTTTAAGGGAAAGGAGGTCCAAATATGGAAGGAAGGAATACTGGGATGAATCCTATGGAACTGAATTAGAATTGGAAGGATTAATATGAATGCATGGTGTTCCAATATAAATATAGATGTATATCTGTGTACAAGCACACACACACACACACACACACACACACACACACACACACACTCCCTGTCTTTGTCCACCCCAATAGCAATGAGCACACCTAGCACCCAGATATTGGTTTCTAAATACTGCTCTGCACTAAAAGAAGCCAGGACTCCATGGAGAACTGGCTGGTTCTAGGGCCGAGGCAGGAAAAGAACAAGATGATCCTGAACTTTCTTTTTATGCTAAGGAATCGCTCAAAGACTGATGCAATCATATCAAAAGCCACTAAACCTGTCTTGAACCGACTCCCACTTCCAAACCTGGGACAACAAGAACTTCAAAATAAGTAATGACAGAAATGGATTAAAACCCACTGAATAAAATAGGAATCCTTGAGTTCACACTGACATAAATTTTAATTTATTTATTTTATTATTTACTTATTTTCGGCTGCATTGGGTCTTCATTGCAGGCTTCTCTCTAGTTTCGGAGAGCAGGGGCTACTGCTCGTTGTGGTATGCAGGCTTCTCATTGCAGTGGCTTTTCTTGTTGCGAAGGACGGGCTCTAGGCGTGCAGGCCTCAGTAGCTGTGGCTTGCGGGCTCTAGGGCACAGGCTCAGTAGTTGGAGCACACGGGCTTAGTTGCTCTGCAGCACGTGGGATCTTCCCGGACCAGGGCTCGAACCCGTGTCCTCTGCATTGGCAGGTGGATTCCCAACCACTGCTGCACCAGGGAAGCCCTGACATAAATTTTTAAATGAATAAATAAATGACGAAAACAGGAAGCTCTTCCTAACACTACAATGCAAACTAATTAAATGTAGAGAGAATGATGGAATTAGAATATTACTCTTTGGCAGTCATCATAGAAATAATTCAGACAAGATACATCTATGGATGCTAAAATTAGTGGGTGGAAGTAGAATAGGAATGGGAAATTAAGTATCTCCCCCTGAAATACTTATTAAATACAGAAGAAGAAAAATAACTTTACTGTGGAGGAGCTTGGCCAAAGCATCTTAATCAAGAGACCAGTGCTCACATCCTCCGTCACGGGACAAGTTGATATCACATGCTACCTGATAGGAGACAAGGAGAGGAACACAGCATCCCTACTGTGAAATTCCGGGCAGACATGTAACCAGAGTCTCATCATAGGAAACAGTGGATGAACTCAAATTGAGGGTCATTCCACAAAATACTTGTCCCATCATCTTCAAAGATGTTAAGGTCGGGCTTCCCTGGTGGCGCAGTGGTTGAGAGTCCGCCTGCCAATGCAGGGGACACGGGGTTCGTGCCCCGGTCCGGGAGGATCCCACATGCTGCGGAGTGGCTGGGCCCGTGAGCCATGGCCGCTTGGCCCGCGCATCTGAAGCCTGTGCTCCGCAATGGGAGCGGCCACAACAGTGAGAGGCCCGCGTACCGCAAAAAAAAAAAAAAGATGTTAAGGTCATGAGAGTTGAGGAAAGACTGAAGAAATTCTCCAAATGGAAAAGACGGAAGAGATAAGAGAACTGGGTGTGAAGTGTGATCGAGTTTGGATCCTTCTGATATAAAGGACAGTATTATTAGGATGATTGGCAAAACTCTGAATGAAAAGTATATGCAGGCTAAATCTAGCAAAAAAAAGTGTAAAATCTTTATAAAGGAAGCATAAAACTTGACCAAAGGGCATAAACTTAGGCTTCAATCAGTGGGAAAATATCATGATTGTGTTGGCTTGGTAATGAGTTAATGTGCCTCGACTGGACTTCATTTCCCACAGTTCCCTTCCCCGTATGTTTATGGTTAGGACGGCCCTAGAGATTCTGGTTCCAGGCTCGGCAGAAAGCAGCAGCCTTATGTTTTTTACACTCATACAATTGGACCACAGTCACCAGGCTCTTCTGCAGCTCATGTACCTTGTCACTCACCTGCTGACATACCCCTGCCCTACTCAGCGTGGGGCCAGCTCCCTCTGCCTATGTTGGGCTCATGTTTGGGCTTCTGTGCTTACAGGTGCGCATTGGACTCTGACTTCCCAGAGGCCAGGGACCTCTTTGATTTTCCTCCAGGTGTTCAGCAGCAGGGCCTCTGGTCTTGGGCAAAGACCCTCGCACACAGTGAGTGGGCTTTTAGGATTGTCAGTTGCATATTAACTGAGCACCCAGAGTTGGCTCCATCCTTGATGATTGTGTCAGGCACAGCTCTGAGTTCTGGCTCGCAGAGCCCCGAGCCCACGGATCTCCAATCCTAGGCTAGTGGTTCTCAAAGTGTGGTCCTTAGACCTGCAGTATCAGCACCACCAAATTCCTGCCCACCCCTCCCCCTCAAGAGCCACTGAATCAAAATCAGAAGCTGGGGGGGGGGGGGTTATGCCCAGCAATCCACCATTTAACAATCCCTCCAGGCGGTTCTCATGCACATTGACAATTGAGAATAGCATTGAGAACACTTGAGTTCTAGAGTTTTGGAAGACTGCCAATAAGGGTAATTGGGTTAATTCCCGGCAGGAAGAAGGAAGAGAGTTTTCTGAGGCCCACTATCATTCCCAAAGGGATCGTGCATTTCCAGTTGCCCACCTGGGGGGCTAGGCCCCACAGATGGTGCATTTAAGGCTCACGTCAGATTTTCCCATTTTAAATCTCTGCTTTCTTGATTTATTTTTATTTTTCCAAGTAGGACTTCATATGATTTATTGGATAACCATTTCTTCTTTCACTGATAGGAAAATGATACCCTTTATCATATACCAAATCTACATGTATATTTAGGTGTTCCCTATTTGAATTTTCATTTTATTTTATTTTTTTTAATTTTTTTGCTTCTTTATTAGAGTATAATTGCTTTACAATGGTGTGTTAGTTTCTGCTTTCTAACAAAGTGAATCAGTTATACATATGTTCCCATATCTCTTCCCTCTTGCGTCTCCCTCCCTCCCACCCTCCCTAGCCCACCCCTGAATTTTTAAATGTTTCAGTCTATTGAATTTTTTATCTTTGAACTAGAATCATATTGTTTGTTTCAGAAAACAAATTGTTTTATTTTGTTTTCAGAAAAAATCTTTTTTTGGAATAATGCTAAAAATGAGTATCATTTCAAAAGTATTTGAACATGTCAATTACATCTCAATAAAACTGGCAGAAAAAAAATTGTTTGACAACGTTGAAATAACAGCCAGTAATTTCCCACCCTTCCACCCTCTCAATCTCAGGCCCAGAGGCTAAGGTCTGGGTTAGGGTTCACAGCAGGATTAGCAAACAAGAACCCAGTGGAGAAGCCAGCATTTCAAAGACAGCAGCGTGCCCAGCCTGGGGACCAGAAATGGGGATGTTTGCATCTTTCCCCCAAACTTCCGGTGGTCCTGACCCTCTTCTTGGGAGGGTGGAACTTCCGGCATTTGAAAGGGCACCTCCATCCTCCACCGGTCCCACCGTGGCTGGTGTGGCTCCAGAACAGACGCTGGCTGTGTTGCACACACATCGCACATCACAGTATCTGCCTCGGTGGTGCCTAGGAAGGTCACCAATCCCCATTTTAGAAAACAGTGTTAAGGGACTTCCCTGGTGGCTCAGTGGTTAAGAATCCACCTGCCAATGCGGGAGACAGGGGTTCGAGCCTTGGTCCGGGAAGATCCCACATGCCGCGGAGCAACTAAGCCCGTGCACCACAACTACGGAGCCCATGTGCCACAACTACTGAAGCCCGTGCGCCTAGAGCCTGTGCTCCATAACAAGAGAAGCCACCGCAATGAGAAAACCCATGCACTGCAAGGAAGAGGTGCCCCCGCTCGCCGCAACTAGAGAAAGTCCGCGCTCAACAATGAAGACCCAACGCAGCCATAAATAAATAAATAAAATTGAAAAAGAAAACAGTGTTGATACCTAGACTGAGCGAGAGGCACGTCCGGAGCCTGAGAAGAAACAGCGACCGTGGAGAAGGAAGGTCGGGCCCAAGGGGCCTCAGCTCCCTCAGGACCCCCTTCCTCCAGATCAGAGACAAACATGGCATGTATCCTTGGAAAGCGTTTTTTCAGGATGTACAACTGGTTGTGTGAATTAAGAAATGAAGTGTCGGAAGGATGTGTTATGTACCAATGGCAGACAGCAGTGGTGTAACTGAGATTCACCTGGTTATCCCAGTAACTCACGCTTTCTAGTCTAGCCTGAGAAAACAAACAGGGAGCAGTTCCCCAGCTCCTCCATTTCTAACCTCACTGCTGAGATGTATTTATTAAGCACCTGCTCTGTGCCAGGCACTGCACTGGGCTCATTGCACAGTAGCTCTCCTTTTATCAGCACAGTAACTTTACAAGGCAGTTATCTGTATCATCCTTGTTTTTTTGTGTGTTTTTTTGTTGTTTTCTTTTTGCGGTACGTGGGCCTCTCACTGTTGTGGCTCCTCCCGTTGCGGAGCACAGGCTCCGGACGTGCAGGCTCAGCGGCCATGGCTCACGGGCCCAGCCGCTCTGCGGCATGTGGGATCTTCCCGGACCGGGGCTCGAACCCGTGTCCCCTGCATCGGCAGGCGGACTCTCAACCACTGCGCCACCAGGGAAGCCCTATCATCCTTGTTTTATAAATGGAAAGACTAAAGCTCAGAGGGTTACTTAGTAACTCAGCCAACATCACCCAGCCTGGAAGTGGCAGGGGAGGGATTCGAACCCAGGTAGTCTAGTTCCAGACTGTGTTCTAGCTCCTCTGCTGTTCTCTGCTGGCCAGTCTCACATAGTTTGTCTCTTGAATGTTTGGCGTATTTGTTTCTTATGGCTGCTGTAACAAATTACCATAAACTCAGGGACCTAAAACAGCGCCTATGTATTCTCTTACAGTTCTGGAAGGCAGGAGTCTAAAACGGACGCAGAGCTGCACCCCCTCTGGAGGCTTTAGGGGAAAATCCATTCTTTGCCATTTCCAGCTTCTAGAGGCAGCCTGCATCCCTTGGCTCAGGGCCCCTTCCTCCATCTTTAAAGCCATCACCCCAACCTCTGCCTCCATCATCACATCTCTTAACTTCTGACTCTCATCTCCTGTCTCCCTCTTATAAGAATCCTTGTGATGACGTTAGGTCCATCCCGACAATCCACGATGATTTCCCACCTCAAGACCCTTGATCACATCTGCAAAGCCCCTTCTGCCGTGTAAGGCGACATATTCACAGGTTCCGGGGATTTGGATGTGGGTATCTTTTGGAGGCCATTACTGTGCCTAGCACATTTGGTTACTTCCATTTTGTAGAATAACAGCAAAAAGCATTTTTAACGCCTTCCTAGACCTTAATCCCACTGGTTTAATTCCGCCAGAAAAACCTGCCGGTCGAGCAAAGCTGGGTTATTATACCTCCTGCAGTAAAGGAAAACACCACTTCAACAAAGTCTCAGATTAGGGAAATTAGGGAATGGTATTTATAGGGTTTTAGGGCCCTGGTTGGGCGATTTTAAAGCAGTTTTGCAAGTCAGAGAACTGGTTGGAATCAGGCCGTTTCTGACACAGCAGCTTTGGAATGGTGGGCCCAGGGAGGTGAAGTTTTGAAAGCAGAGCTGATGCATAATCTTATCTTCCAGAAGCAGATATTTCGTGGAACCGGCAGCAAGTGATTTTTACCTGATCTCAGTATTGCTTAACACGGGGATTATGTGAGTTTTAGTTCTCACTAATTACAATAGTAGTAGTTCCCATTTTTTGAAGCTCCTCCTACAGCCAGACAACTTGCGTACATTTTGGAAAGGACAACAACCCTAAAGGCAAGTATTTCAGCCTAATCTCAGGATAGCATAATAATCCCCCTCATGGATTCGGGAGTCAAAAAGTCCTGCATAAAAATCCTGCCTCTGCAGGAGAATAGTTTCTTCATCTGTAAAATCAGGATAACGCTTCCTGCTCTGAGGGTGAAGGCGAGTATGCAGTGCTCCGGCCAGTATACATGGTATACTCCGGTATACACAGGAGCAGGGGTCAAGCATCCTTGTTCGCCCACAGACCTGGGTCATGCCTGGTCTCCCAGCATCATTATTAAAAGTGTCCTTTTTTTTTTTTTTTTTCTGCACTGTGCAGCTTGCAGGATCTTAATTCCCCGACCAGGAATCAAACCCAGGCCCCCTGCAGTGGAAGCTGAGTCCTAACCACTGGACCGCCAGGGAATTCCCTAAAAGTGTCCTGTAGATGAAAAATTATACAGGCACTGTTCAATACAGTGAAGCTATGGTTATTATTTCTACTCTGTAGGTGAAAGGGAGAGGCTCAGAGAGGTTAGGTGATCAGCTCAAGGCCACACTGCTGAGTGGGCAGAATTCGCCGCGTCAGAGGCGCATGGCTGGCCAAATGCTGCTCCTTCTGCCTGGAGTACTGCCCCCATCCTAAGCCCAACCCAATGCCACGCTTTGTGACTGTGTATTTGTGTGATGTCTTAATTAAATCCATCCCTCCCCCCAGTAGATCAGGAGCCCCATGGAAGCCAGATTGAGGTGAGTGTCATTAGTGACCGTACGGCAGTGCCTAGAACAGAGGGAGCGCAGTGGGTCCTCCACAGAGGTTTGTCATTTGCATGCTGGTGACCAGCCTGCTGCCTTGTGAGGATTCTGTAAGCAAGGCAGCTTTTCTCTTCCTGAGACCCAGGCTCAGCAGCCGCCCCAGAGTGCTGGGAAGGCCCATTACCCCAGCCGGAAGAATGCACTCAGTAGAGGACAAGACCTGTTCCCACTGGGGCCTCCCTGTAGATACCGGAGAACTGGTGAATAACAGAGCTTTCACCATACTTCCACCTAAAACGGCTCTGATTACCATCCACCTTCCACAGCAGGGTAGACACAGGAAGTAGGAGAAACTGTGCCCATGCACTGGGCTCTCTTGAGTATGGTTTGTACACTAGGCTGACCCCATATGTCCCCAGTGAAAAGGATTGTTTTCCTGTAATTACTGTCCTTTGGGCTTGGCCCTCACAAAGACATCGCATGCAATTAGCTGGGATTTCTTGGCTCTGATAAAACAATGTATCCTCTTAATAGTAACAGATGTCAAGGAACGCTTGAGACATTGGTCTTCCCTGCAGGGGAGGAAATTAACATACATAGGTATAGGTACTTGTTTCGATTCAGGGAATATCTGATCATGGTATTAAAAGTTCCACCGCTGTAGAAGAGTTTTAACAAGACAAATCTGAGCTGGCCCCGTGACTCAGCAGTTTCAATTCCTGGGACCTCATCTTCAGAAACCAGCATCAGGATGCTC
The DNA here is from genome assembly GCF_949987515.2 of Delphinus delphis. NCBI lineage: Eukaryota > Metazoa > Chordata > Mammalia > Artiodactyla > Delphinidae > Delphinus > Delphinus delphis. The sequence continues at coordinate 6,125,090 of NC_082697.1, read as the reverse complement.
CTTTTATCTCTCTTTGTGACGACAGGAAAAACTGGAATAACCTAAGGGCCCATTAAGGGGGAAGAGGTTCAGCTTCAGCAGGGTGCTTCCATACAATGGAATGTCTCCCAGGTGCTTAAAATAATGAGGCAGAAGCCAAAGATGACATCAAGGGCTGTGGAGAGAACAAAGCCAGCGTTAAGTTATATGTGTGTGTGAATGGATACTCAGAGGAGAGCCTAGAAATGCAAATGAGTTCAGTCTGTTCCCCCTCCGGAATTTAAAAAAAAAAGAAAAGAAAAGATTGTATTCAGGTATTACTCGGGTCATTTAAAAAACACACACAGCATTAAAACGAACAAGAAAGTAGCAACTTTTAACGGTGGACCTTAGCCCAGCACAATTCCACTGCAGGTAAATGCTGGTGTTAACAGCTCAGCTGCTTCCTTGGTAAGGTTAGCCGGTTGTGGCAGAGCCTGGCGGCGGGAGTCCTAAATTAAAATTAAAATCTCACCCAGATCCCTCCCAAAAAAAGCTGAAAAATCAACCCCAACCCCACTCTGCATCAGATGAAAAGTCTTAACTAGGTCAGGGGTTCCCATTCTTGGCATTGCTGACATTTGGGGCAAGAGACCTCTTGGTGGTGGGGAGAGGGGGTGGTGTCTTCTATATTGTAGGATGTTTAGCGGCATCCCTGGCCTCTACGCACTAGAAGCCTGCAGTAAACACCACCGCCCCCCAGCTGTGACAACCAAAAATGTCTCCAGACATTGCCCAATGTTCCCTGGGGGCGAAATCGCCCTCACCCCCGCCCCTGGCTGAGAGCCGCCTGACTAGGGTGATCTGTGTTCAGGTTTCCTTGAGATCTTTCTGATTGCCATCTCCTGAGCTGAGGGAATTACTAACATCGACCCCTTTGATTCTCAAAAACGCCCTGTCTGATAAAGTATGTAGTCACCCTGGCTCTGACCCTTCTCCCCACAAAAATGCACCTATGTTTGTGACATCATCCTCCTGACGTTTGGGCCCCAGTCCCCTTGGGGGATAAAGAAATTAATACATACTGTAACACTTACTGTGAGCCTCAGTCAGAAGCATCTTTAGATTGCCACCTCACTCTTATTTCAGGGTCCACTTGTATTTTTCAACTTTGCCTTAAGGCCAAAGTAAAATTGGGAAGCCCTGAGGAATGGACAAAGCACTGTAAGGTATTTGAATGAAGTTCCTTTGAGGATTTCAGCCAGTTCTAGGTTTTTACACTTTAAATTTTTTTTTTTTTTTTTTGAGATCTCAGCACTGCTAGAGGGTGAGGGTTCCTCTTGCAATTCTATGAATACAGAGTGATTGGTTGTGTCAGGCACAGAAGTAATCCCTAGGGGTACAGCAGTGGACCAAGGACAGGCCCCCCACGTCCTGGGGCTCTTATGCTGGAGTCAGGGCGTGGGGTGTTGATATTGACCAACAGGCAATAAATAAGAAAACTGACAAATGAACAAAACACTGCAAATTGTGATAATTCAATACCCCTCGGGAGGTTCCCCTGGCCCTCCCACCTGCCTTATTCTCTTCCCTGGTGCTCGGCATCTCCGGACCTTCTCTGTATTTGACTCATTAGTTTATTAGGTCCTTTCAGTGGAACGGAAGCCCCAGGAGGACAGGGTTTTTGGTCTGTTTTGTTCCCTGCTCTATCCTTAATGCCCAGAATAATGCTGGGCATGTAGTACGTGCTCCTTAAATAGTTATGAAATGAAAGATGGGGAAGAGAAGACTCCGGGCAGAGCTGGGAATCACAGGGTGGAGGGACGTCGTGGACCCAGGTGACGGGGGTGGGGTGGGGGAGGCCAGTTTGAGAAGATGACGCGTCTGACTCAACCCTGGTCCGAGAGGGGACCAGTTAGTCAGGGCTTCTCACGGGCCGATGCTACGGAACCGTACATGCTGAACACACCACAAAGTGAGTCCCCTTTTTTCTTCTTTTGGCTGCATTGGGTCTTCGTTGCTGCACATGGGCTTTCTCTGGTTGTGGTGAGTGGGGGCTACTCTTCATTGTGGTGACTTCTCTTGTTGTGGACCACGGGCTGTAGGCGTTCGGGCTCAGTAGTTGCAGCACGTGGGCTCAGTACTTGTGGCACATGGGCTCAGTAGTTGTGGCGCACTGGCTTTGTTGCTCCGTGGCATGTGGGATCTTCCTGGACCAGGATTCGAACTCGTGTCCCCTGCACTGGCAGGCGGATTCTTAACCACTGAGCCACCAGGGTAGTCCCGTGAGTCCCTACCCCCAAGAGGTTGAGCATGTTTCCATTTTAGATGTGTGGAAACTGAGGCACGAGAGGTGAGGGAACTTGCTAGTGGGGGATGAAGATGGGACCCCAGGCCTCCCTCCCTGCATGGACCCGGGCAGCGTGTGGGCCCGATGGCCTGGTCCAGGCTCTCAGCCTCCTGCTGGCTCTGACGCTGACCACGCCCCTGGCCTGACAGAGCAGAGCCTGGGAAGGCAGAGGTGAGGCACTCAGATAGGCAGACACAGCCGGCTGGGAGTCCTCATCTCCAGTGGAAGGGTCACGGCCACCCAGAAGCTCCGCTGACTTGTTGGCACCCCAGGCTGGGCACAGCTGGTCACCTCTGACTCCCTAATCCCGCTGGGAGCTCTAATCCAGACCTCTGGGAGGTGGAATTAGACAGGGAGTGGGAAATTGTACCCTTTATCTGTTGTTTCAAATTCATTTACCATAAACATATATCCTTTCTTTTTTTAAAAAATATTTATTAATTTCTTTGGCTGCTTCGGGTCTTAGTTGCGGCACATAGGATCCTTGTTGTGGCATGTGGGACCTTTCCCTGTGACACGCGGGCTCACTAGTTGTAGCGCTCAGGCTTAGTTGCCCTGCTGCATGTGGGATCTTAGTTCCCCGACCAGGGATTGAACCTGTGTCCCCTGCAATGGAAGGCAGATTCTTAACCACTGGACCACTAGGGAAGTCCCATGTATCTTTTCTTTTATAATACTGATGATTCCAGTCTTTAACCGAAAAGTAAAATAATCTAGTACTAGAAAAGCAGACAACTCAGTAGGAGTTTGAGAAATGGCAAAAGGTAGCAGTTCCCATTAGCAGAGAAAGAATTGATTATTCAAAAAATATTAATCAGACTTAAAAAAATGATGCGTCATTTTTTAGTCCCAAAGAAGGACAGATATAGCCAAGAAGATGTATAAGGTGAAGTCATAGTAAAAAGTAGTAGAAAGAAAAGAGAAACGATGACTGGAACACCAGGCTATGAAGAAAAAGGTGGACACATTTTACTGTGTAAGAATTTCACATGTGAACTATTTCAAGCATGAAGCAAGAAGAGGGGATAATAAATACCATGGCTTCCTGCTCGGCTCCTGCCTCACAGAGGACAGCAGAGCGCATTGAAACCCCGGGTCGTCTTCTATAGCCACCCCACATGTGAACTGTCCCGAATTTGTAAGAGATGTTTTTTCCTCCCCTCCGGCCTCAGTAGTGGCTGACAGTGACGTCCATTCAGCGCCAGCCTGTGTTAAGCTCCCCCACGTAGGTCACTTTATTTACTGGTCAAACGTGATGACATTGGGCACCTTGGTGCTGCCCGTGTGACAGATGAAATGACCGAGGCCAAGGTGCCAATCTGGAGGGTCCTTATGAAGAGGCAGCCCTGGCTACTCACTCGTTAATAATCTGCCTTAAACACTTGTGTTTGGGTTGATCTTCCATAATTTTTTACCGCAGAGATTCGGGGAGAGTGGGTGCTGGCCTACATCCTGTCCTCCGTTGCATGCACTCCCCAGGTGGGTGCCTGGATTGACCGTGGGCAACCTCAAGGCAGGGAAGAGCCCTCCTGCTGGGAATTAGCCCATTTACCTGAACTGGGGACCAGGTTTGTGCTGCCTTTTACCCAAAACTTTTTTTTTTTTTGGCTGCGCAGAGCAGGGACCTTAGTTCCCCAACCAGAGATTGAACCCGGGCCTCCTGCTGTGGATGTGCGGAGTCCTAACCACTAGACCACTGGGAAATCCCCATTACCCGATACTCTTGAACTGAACATTGATCGGCTCAGATTCCTTTTAGCACAAGGCCTGGAACGTGGAGGTTCTTACTGAAATAAGGAAGAGAAGGAGACGGTCTCTGTACTCAGGGAGGCCAGAGTCTGGTGTGGAGATCCACAAGGAAAGAATCACAGAGGAGCCCCTCCCCCCGAGAGGGTGGGAGCTCCCCTGTGACTGAACATCCTGGGTGCAGAGGGCAAGGGTGGGCTGCGGTGGGAGGGGGCAGGGGGCAGAGCTGAGTCTTGTGCTAAGGCCATTTCTGTTGGGCCTTTTTGTCCTTGCTTGTGTGTTCGGTCTTATTTTTTTTAATATTTATTTATTTATTAGTATTTATTTGGCTGTGCCAGGTCTTAGTTGCATCATGCGGGATCTTGAGTTGTGGCATGGCATGTGGGGTCTTTTTACTTGCGGCATGCGAGATCATTTTTCTTTGTTTTGTTTTGTTTTTAGTTGCGGCATGCGTACTCAGTTGTGGCATGCATGTGGGATCTAGTTCCCTGACCAGGGATTGAACCTGGGCCCCCTGCATTGGGAGTGAGGAGTCTTAACCACTGCACCATCAGGGAAGTCCCTGTTTGGTCTTTTTTTTTTTTTTTTTTTTTTTGCAGTACGCGGGCCTCTCACTGCTGTGGCCTCTCCCGTTGCAGAGCACAGGCTCCGGACGCGCAGGCTCAGCGGCCATGGCTTACGGGCCCAGCCGCTCCGCGGCATGTGGGATCTTCCCGGACCGGGGCACGAACCCACGTCCCCTGCATCGGCAGGCGGACTCTCAACCACTGCGCCACCAGGGAAGCCCTGGTCTTATTTTTAATAAAATAACTTTTTCTTCCAGTTTTATTGAGATGCAATTGACATACAGCCCTGTGTAAGTTTCAGGCCTACAGCATCATGATTTGACTTACATCCATCATGAAATGGTTTACCATGAGAAGTCTAGTTACCATCTGTCACCATACAAAGAGGTTCCATTATTAATGACTATCTTCCCCCCATGCTGTGTAGCATCCCCAGGACTCATTTATTTTGTAACTGGAAGTTTTTAATCTCTTAAATAAAAACCAAAAGAATTGGGTTTTAATTATAAAAGTAAGACACGCCCATGATCCAAATAAGTCAATGTACAAGACCACACAAAGACAGAAAACAAAAAGTAGACACTTTCATGCCCGTGTCACTCACCTCCCGATTTTATTTCCTATGATTTTGTAAATTTTCAAGTATTTGATTCGCAGTTAATTTGCAAAACAGATGATCACATGCCATGCTTATGCCCATGCCTGGGGCGAGCCCCCTTTGGAAAGCTGTGGTCTAATGTTCCATCACGGCTCTAGAAAGCGCCTCAGAAATATACCTTGCAGTTGTCCCCCTGCCCCACACACCATCCAGCATCAAATAAAAATTCACGCATTGCGTTGGCCTTAGTCTCTGTAACCTAGAACAGTCTCTCATCCAGCACCTCCCACGCCTGGCTAGGGACCCTTACAATGGGCTACACTGCGCTTGTCTCGTTGGTCCCTGGTGGTGTCTTTAACTCAGTCCCTCTCTTTTCTGTAAACTGGAAGTTGGGTTTAATTAGATTCAGGCTAAACTTTTTTGTCAAGCATTCTTCATAGGTGGGGTTGACAGAGATAGCAAATAAAAATATAGGCTGCCCTACATTTCAATTTCAGGTAAACAAGGAATATTTTTTTTAGTGTAAGCTATGCACCATGCTCGCTCTCTCTCTCTCTCTCTCTCTCTCTCTCTCTCTCTCTCTCTCTCCCTCTCTCTCTCTCTCTCCCTCCCTCTCTCTCTCCCTCTCTCTCTCTCTCTCTCTCTCTCTCTATATATATATATATATATATTTTTTTTTTTTTGGCTGCATTGGGTCTTCGTTGCTGCACGCAGGCTTTCTCTAGTTGCGGTGAGCGGGGGCTACTCTTCGTTGCGGTGCGCGGGCTTCTCGTTGCGGTGGCTTCTCTTGTTGCAGAGCACAGGCTCCAGGCGTGCGGGCCTCAGTAGTTGTGGCTCGCGGGCTCTAGAGCACAAGCTTAGTAGTTGTGGCGCACGGGCTCAGTTGCTCAGCGGCATGTGGGATCTTCCCGGACCAGGGCTTGAACCCGTGTCCCCTGCATTGGCAGGCAGATTCTGAACCACTGCACCACCAGGAAGTCCCCCCATGCAATATTTGTAGAATCATTTATACTTCGAAAAAGGTATTTGTTGTTTATCTGCAATTCAAAATTAACTGGGCGTCCTGTATTTTATCTGGCAAACCTGTTAAAATCACGATGCCACTGTATGCTCTGTAGGGCCTCTCTGGGTACCACGGTTACTGACGGCGATGTGGTCACCAGGTTACAATGGTGACTTTCAGACCTCTTGACTACTTGGAATTGACCATGTCAGGTGTGGCACCTTGGTACTCCCCATTTGACAGATGAAGTGACCGAGGCTGAGGTGCCGATCTGGAGAATCCTTTTGGCCCTGGGAACGGACCTCCCGGGGTGTCTCTGGCTGCTTTCAATTCTCCTCTCTCCACCCTGCACATATGTGGAGCTCCACCAATGTCCAGGTTTTTGCTGACTTTCCCGGGGTACACGTGGAGGGTTAGCAGAAAGATCACAGACTCTGGAAACTGACAGGTCTGCTTTCTATTCTGACACTGATGTCTCCCGGCAGGGTGGACTTGGAAAAGCTAAACGGTCTCTCTGAGCCCCATCTGTCCACTTTACAGATGAGGAAGCCAATGTCTGAGCCATTGGGTTGCTTTGAAGATGAAAACAGAATTCATTCAATAAATATTTTTAGGCTCCTTGATTATATCCGTGGATGCAGAAAAGACATTCGATAAAATTCCATACAATTTCAAGTTTAAGCAAACCAACAACCTTTTTTCTATAAGAGCAGTTGAGCCTGATAAAGGGTATCCACCACAGATCTAGAGAAAACACTCTGCAGCTGGGGGGCTGCAGAGTGCAGCCTGTGGGATCTCAGTTCCCCGACCAGGGATGGAACCTGTGCCCCCTGCAGCGGAAGCACAGAGTGCTGACCACTGGACCTCCAGGGAATTCTTAATGGTGAAAATGTTTCAGTAAAGTTAGGAATCAGACACAACCTTCTCTGTTACTGCTTGTATTCAACGCTGCACCAGAGGTCCTGGCAGCGTCCTTTCTGTGCTCTTGTACACTGATTTATGCGGATCACGGGTATATCTTTTTAAAAATAATTAAAAACCAATCATTTTATTAAAAATACAGCCAAACACACAAGCAAAGGCCTAAAAGTCCAAGAGAAATGGCCTTAGTACAAGCCTTAGCTCTCCTTACTCCCCAGTTGCAAGCCAACCCACCCCTGCTGAGAAAAAAAGAAAAAAGAAGGAAGAGATTATAAGGATTCAAAGGAAAGAAACAAAAATGTCATTATTCAACGATAACATGACTATATCAAAAATCCAAGAGAGGGCTTCCCTCGTGGCTCAGTGATTAAGAATCTGCCTGCCAATGCAGGGGACACGGGTTCGAGCCCTGGTCAGGGAGGATCCCACATGCTGCAGAGTAACTAAGCCCCTGAACCACAACTACTGAGCCTGCGCTCTAGAGCATGTGTGCCACAACTACTGAAGCCCGTGTGCCTAGAGTCTGTGCTCCACAATAAGAGAAGCCACTGCAGTGAGAAGCCCGTGCACCGCAATGAAGAGTAGCCCCCGCTCACCACAACTTAGAGAAAGCCTGCGTGCAGCAACGAAGACCCAATGCAGCCAATAAATAAATAAATTAATTAATTAAAAAAACAATCCAAGAGATTCAACAAACCATTACAAGTAAAAGAGATGCATAACATTACTGGAAAAATGATTAATATTTTAAAAATCTATACACAAGGAAATAAGAACTAGACACATAGTTAAAAATAATGATATAACAAAAAATGATAGAGCAACAAAAATAGTTAGGAATAAATCTAATAAAAGGCATGTAAAGGGCTTCCCTGGTGGTGCAGTGGTTGAGAGTCCGCCTGCCAATGCAGGGGACACGGGTTCGTGCCCCGGTCCTGGAAGATCCCACATGCCGCGGAGCAGCTGGGCCCGTGAGCCATGGCCGCTGAGCCTGCGCATCCGGAGCCTGTGCTCCGCAATGGGAGAGGCCACAACAGTGAGAGGCCCACGTACCGCAAAAAACAATCAAAAAAAGGCATGTAAAAAGTTTTGGAGAAATTTATAATACTTTGCTAAAAAACTCAAAGGAAGTTTTACATAAAGATCAGTTTTCCTCAAAATAACTTCCAAATTCAAGGGAAGCCAATAAAAATACGTTAGTGAATTGGCCCCAAAACTTGGCAAGGGTGATTTTAAATGCATAAGTTCTTTATGGATTTTAGACTCTAGAGTCTGGATTTTAGCCTTTGGAATTTTGTTACTTTGTAAAAGATCAAAGAAGAGTCAAGGCAATTTTGCAAAATAAAACAAGAAAGAACATATCTTAAAAGATTTTAAACTTCCTCTAAAACTAAGTGGGAAGTACAACAGGTGGTATCAGACTAATGTACTAGAATAGAACTCAGAGAAGGCCCACACTTCTGTGGGAACATGTATGTGACAGGGGTGAATGGACAGCTTGGTAGAGAGGAAATGGATTCGTTGGCAAACCGTTCTGTGTAACTGGCTATTATAAAAAGATAAATTAGATTCCTGTTATTAGATCATTCACTAAATAAATTTCAGATGGATTAAAGAACTAAATATGAAAATGAGGCACCGAAAACTTTTAGAAGAAAACAGAAAATATCATGATATTAGGGTAAGGAAGGATTCTTAATCAAGATAAAAACAACAAAACTATAAATAGAATGTTGACACACTCAATTGCATTAAACAGGGTTTCTTTTTTTTTAATTAATTAGTTACTTTATTCTATTTTTGGCTGCGTTGGGTCTTCATTGCTGCGTCCGGGCTTCTCATTGTGGTGGCTTCTCTTGTTGCGGAGCACGGGCTCTAGGCACGTAAGCTTTAGTAGTTGTGGCACGCGGGCTCTAGAGCGCAGGCTCAGTAGTTGTGGCGCACGGGCTTAGTTGCTCCACGGCATGTGGGATCTTCCTGGGCCAGGACTCAAACCCATGTCCCCTGCATCGGCAGGCGGATTCTTAACCACTGCGCCACCAGGGAAGTCCCTAAGCAGGGTTTGTTATGGCAAAAAACCAAGATACTTGATATGAAAAGTCCATAGTATGTGCAGTGCTTCAGAATACAGGATATAAATCCTAGAAAACAAAGAGAAAAAAGTCAAGCAAAAGCAGCAGAGGGCTTCCCTGGTGGCGCAGTGTTTAAGAATCCACCTCCTAATGCAGGGGACACTGGTTCGAGTCCTGGTCCGGGAAGATCCCACATGCCGTGGAGCAACTAAGCCGGTGCGCCGCAGCTACTGAGCCTGTCCTCTAGAGCCCGCGAGCCACAACTACTGAGTCCACATGCCACAACTACTGAAGCCCGCGCGCCTAGAGCCCATGCTCCGCAATAAGAGAAACCACTGCAAGGAGAAGCCCACGCACCACAACGAAGAGTAGCCCCCGCTCACCGCAGCTAGAGAAAGCCTTGCGCAGCAACAAAGACCCAACACAACCAAAAGTAAATTAAATAAATAAATTTAAAAAAAAAGCAGCAGAAAGTAGAAAAACAGGCAAAAGATGCGAACAGGCAATTCATAGAAAAGAAAACCCAGATGAGTGGGCCATTTGTTTTGCAAATTAACAAAATATTTCAAAATTTAAAAACAATATGTGAAACTTAGGAGGAGAATGGCTAGGGGAATAGAGAAATTAATCTTTATTTTGTGCCCTTCCTCCTATTCTTGTTTTCTAAGCCATGCATATACCTCGTTTATTTTTTTATATGTCTCATTTTAATCATTAAAAACTACTTATTTTAGTATGCGTAAGTGTAAATATATTAGCACTGGCATTTCAGAGCAGAGGGAATTGTAAGTCTACGGTCTCCCACTGGATATGGAGTTCCATATCCAACCCCACTTCCTGTTCCCTACACCCCAGTTGGACTCAGTGAAGGTCAAGGTCCTGCTGTCAGAGCTGGGCTCCCGAGTGGGCTTCTTTGCTTACAGGCCTCCCCACTGGACCCGACCTCCAGGGGCCCCATGCAAAGACCCAAGCACAGGGTGGACGTTTAGGAAATGTCTGTTTAAGGGATCATTAGCAATACTTATTGAGCACCTACTGCTGGCTCATCTCATGAGGACTGACTTAATAAGAGCCCGTGAGACTCACACACAGCTGAGCCAAGGCTAAAAGCAAGAGGCCGGGGGATCTCACATTCCAGACAGAGGTTTGCAACCTTGACCTTACATCAGCATCTCCAGGGAGATCCCTGAGACCCACGCCGGTTTCTGATTCAGGAGTTCTAGGGTGGGACCCAATAATTTGCATTTCTAATGTTTTCTCAGGTCATGCAGATGCTGCCTGTGGGGGAACCAGGCTTTGAGAACCACTGTTCTAGAGTTTAGGAAGTTGATCAATTAGGGTAAATGGACTAAATAGCAGCAGGAGAGGGGAAGGACCATTCCGGAGGCACAACCTGCATTTCGGCTCTTTCCTGGGCTGCAGCTGCCCACTGTCATGCCCACAGGGGATCTGCATTTTCAATTGCTCCCTGGGGAGCCAGCACTGCTGAGGACAGTGTTTGGGCCAGCATCCATTTCAGGGGTTTGTTTCCCTCTTCCTGTGGGTTCTCCAGAGTCCCTCTGCCTAGACCTTGGCCTCAGTTACCGCATCTGTTAAATGGGGATAAACTGAACTCCCAGCATGATCGGGTTGAGGCAAGAATTAAGGGTAACGCCGTAGGGAATGGAGCCCAGAGCTGGGCACTGAACACTCAACCATTGTCAGCTACCGCTGCAGTTTTGCATTTTCCTGTAACAGAGCTACCTACCTGTGCCAACACAGATGGAGCTCCAAGATATATCCTTGAGGGGAAAAATGCAGGTTGCAGAAGGATACAGAGTTTTATTCCCGTATATGATTCATGGAGCCCTATATGGCAAATAAAAGAATAAAAGCCAGCAAAGAAGGAAATACACCAACTTCTTTTCGCCTGGGTGATAACTTGCTCTATTGTTTTCCTTCCTACACTGGGAGGGGAGCACACAGGGCGTTATGCTTCCATTTTTTAATATCTAAAATACTTCATTTGAAATTTTTAGGTAGTAAATTTCATCAATGTTTTTTCTTTACGTCTTGGTGTTTTGTTTTGTTTTGTTGCGGTACACGGGCCTCTCACTGTTGTGGCCTCTCCCGTCGCGGAGCACAGGCTCCGGACGCGCAGACTCAGCGGCCACGGCTCACAGGCCCAGCCGCTCCGCGGCATGTGGGATCTTCCCGGACCGGGGCACGAACCTGTGTCCCCTGCATCGGCAGGCGGACTCTCAGCCACTGCGCCGCCAGGGAAGCCCTATGTCTTGGTGTTTTAAGTCACATCCATGAGTAAACTTTTTCTTACGTCTTTAACGCTTTATACATTTAACTCTTTGCTTTAATAAGTGTACTCTTTTTTGGAATAAGGAGTTAAGTTTTTCCCCAAAATCCTTCTCCTTAATGTCATTTATTGAATAATAGGTTCTTTCTCCACTGGTGTGAAATGATACCTTTTACCATTTACCAAAGCCCCATATATATGTGGGTAGGGTATTAAGTGACTTATTCAGTTCCATTAACTTCTCTGATTGTCCTTGTACCAATACCAGATCATTTAAGAAAAAACTAAATTGGCATTTTTGTTAATAGAGCACATGTTCATGGTAAACGATGTCGGCACAACACACGAAGAGGGTAGTTTCCCACCATCCCCAATCCCACCTCCCAGCGATAAAGGTCTGGGTTAGGGTTCATGGCAAGATTAGGGACGAGAGCCCAGATGGGGTGCCAGCGATTCAAAGGCAGCCATTCCCAGCCCCTTAACAGCAGGCAGGGGTGGGAGTTCCACTCATTTGCTAAGATTCTCGGGGGTCCTCATTCATTAGCTGGAAATGGTGCACCTTTGGGGCTAGCAACAGGATCAGCTGTGACTGTTATTTCTTTAACCGATGACGAAAATGAAGTCCTAAGCCATTAACTGTCTTGTCCAAATTCATGCTGCCAGTTGGTAGGTGAACATTTTCAGGTTAGAGCTGCATAGTAGGACACGTACTATTCCTTTTGCCTGGACCATCTCTCCTCCAGCACGCTTTCACACTTTGTAATTCTGTATATTGGATTGAGGCCAGAAGCCCACGGGGGCAGACACAGGTCTGTTGGGTTCACTGCTGTCTGCCCAACGCCTGCAATCCTGGGAGATGCCGGAGACGCGTAGTAGGTGGTCAGTGGATATTTGCTGATTGACAGGGTAATGCTTAGCCTACTGCCTGGAGCCTAGGAAAGGCTTAAGACATGCTAATAATTACGGGCTAGAGGGCATTTGTCTACAGACAGGCACGGTCTCCAAGTGGCTGGTACAGATGTTCTCAGGCTGCTCAGAATGCCAGCAGCACGGGGCGCATTTCATAACGGACAAGCCTGTTTCTACCACTCATCTGCGCAGGCGCAACAGTGCTGTTTCTCTGAGTGATACTGAGCCTGTGAGTAACAGAGCCTGCATCATTTTGGTTGCTTTTATCTAAACTTTGGTCCCAAGCCACCTTTCACAGTCAGCTGGACCCAGGAAGTGGAGAGAAATCATGGTCACCCACCGGGCTTTCTCCGACATAGTTCTTGTGCCAAGGCTGTTTGGTTCTCATGCTGGACATCCAGGCTCACGGGACTTCCCTTAATCACCACACTTATGGGGAGGGGGTGCCTCCCAGATTCACTGCCCTCTGATAAGATGAAAGTTCTAGATTCTTCTAAAATATTTTCTGTTACTAGAATAACAAACCCTTCCGGTCTTGGTCATCCTCCAGACATCCTCTACCCCAGGAGAAAAAGTATTGGTTGTATGTATTGAATAATTTGAATTCCACAGAGTGGACTCTTCTGCAGGTATTTTACAAAATGAAACGTATTGATAGATAATAATGCAGAAGCATGGCCAAGAATATTGCTGGGTGGTACATTTGTGTAAAATAGCAAATAGGGCTTCCCTGGCGGCACAGTGGTTAAGAATCCACCTGCCAATGCAGGGGACACGGGTTCGAGCCCTGGTCTGGGAAGATCCCACATGCTGCGGAGCAACTAAGCCCGTGTACCACAACTACTGAGCCTGTGCTCTAGAGCCCACGAGCCACAACTACTGAGCCCTCACACCTAGAGCCCGTGCTCCGCAGCAAGAGAAACCACCGCAATGAGAAGCCCACCGCAACGAAGAGTAGCCCCCGCTTGCCGCCAACTAGAGAAAGCCCACGTGCAGCAACGAAGACCCAACGCAGCCAATAAATAAATAAATAGCAAAGAATAAGATCTTTATAAAAGCTGTTTGCAGAGATATATACTTCAGTAGATAGAAAAAGGACTCCAAGAATTTATCAGTCATCTGGGGGTTAAACTCAGGAAGAAGGTTTACTTCTAGGAGAAAGCCAGGGAGATGGACATTTATATGTTCTGTAGCTGTACAGGTATACATATTTCATGAATGTTTTATAACCAAAATATATTCATGCATTAGTGGGTAATTTAAAAAAAAATACATTGAAACAAACAAAAAAACCCAACAGAAAGTTATAAAGTGGGAATAATGCAAATCCCTGTCCCACCCAGTCACCTACCCTCCACCCTCCCAGGTGGCCACCACAAACAGCAGTTCTTTAGATCTGTAATCGTTCCTTTTGTGAGTAAATATTTGTGTTCAGAGAAAATGTTAATAGCTGTGAAGTTGGATGGTTATGCCTTGGGTGCGGCCCCAGGAGGAGAAAGGAATTAAACCACACCTCCCACAAAAAGGAAAAAAAAAAAGAAAAGAAGGAAAGAAGCCATAAATGGAACACTTCTTTCTGAATGTGATCTCCTGTGCGTGTTACGGAGAGACAGCTGTCAACCTCCGTCTTTTAAATAATAATGATGTTAATTAGAATCATACTGGCAGCCATTGTGTGCTGGACCCTGTTTCAACTGCAGCTAAACTGCCTTCTCTTGAAAATGGAGCTCACATCTTATTTCCTATTTTTTTTTTTTTTTTTTTTTTTTGCGGTACACGGGCCTCTCACTGTCGTGGCCTCTCCCGTTGCGGAGCACAGGCTCCGGAGGCGCAGGCTCCGCGGCCATGGCTCACGGGCCCAGCCGCTCCGCGGCATGTGGGATCTTCCCGGACCGGGGCACGAACCCACGTCCCCCTGCATCGGCAGGCGGACTCTCAAACCACTGCGACACCAGGGAAGCCCTTATTTCCATTTTCTTTGTTATTATTATAGAACGTTTTCAAACCCATCCAAAAGTAGAGAGAACTGTACAGCGACCCACCCTTCACCCGGACTCATCACTGTTTCAGTCACCACCACTTTCTGCCCCTTGCTTTTCGTCCATCTCTCTCCTCCACTCCCCCCATCAATATTTTAAAACGAACCCAGACTTTGTATCATTTCACCCAGAAGTACTTCAGTGTGTCTCTAACAGATAAAGACTTCCTGCCTGTTTGTTGTTATTCTAACCCCGTAACCCCAACATGGTTATTACTCCCGATAGAAGTTAATAGTAATTTCTTGCCATCTACTAACCAGTCGCTCTTCAATGTTGTGTTTGTTAGTCTGGCCAGAGGAAGACCTGAACAGTTTTGAGAAATTGCCCAACACCATAAGGCATTTAAACAAAAATAGTAAGTGGTATCCCTGAATGAGGGCCACCACATCCCCGGGATCTTGTTAGAAATGGAAAAATCCCAAACCCAGACCCATGCATTGATAAACCAAACCGCCAGTTTAAGGAAAACCATGGGTGATTAAAGTATCTATACTGCATAGCAGGTAGTGGCCAGCCCACTCTGGATTAATCCACTTTTTCCCTGAGATCTGGATCTTGCTTGGCTAGAAGAGATGTCTCCTTCAAGTCTTAATACCCAAAGTAAGAGCCCGGCATGCCGCAGGCATCAACCAGGTTCTTGGGGACAGAGAGGTCCCCACTGTTCCGAAGCTCTCACGCTAGTGGAAGAGACGGACAGCCAATTTATAATTAAATAAAATAATTGCAAGTTGTGATTGCTCCTCTATCAGCTGGGTGAGGTCTCTTCTGACATCCTGTTTGTTTGTTTTATTTTTATTGAAGTGTAGTTGATTTACAATGTTGTGTTAATTTCTGCTGTACAGCAAAGTGACTCAGTTACACATATATGTACATTCTTTTTTATGTTCTTTTCCATGATGACACCCTGTTTAAACTGCACTGGCTCCTAAGGCCTTGTCCCGCCAGCCCAGCTCCCCGCCCTCCTCGCTCCTTCTGCTTCACTTTGCCCAGTTGTCCTCACCTCCAGATGTTGGGCCTGGATCTTCCCTATTTATGTGTTCATTGCTTTTCTCTTTGGCTAGGGTGTGAGGTGTAGGATAAATATTTGCTGAATGAAAGTCTACTAAAAGTTTTTGAACAATGAAGGAAAGCACTTACGAGTGATCAATAAGAGTCAGCTATTCTTTTTTATTTATTTTTTTGCTGTACGCGGGCCTCTCACTGCCGTGGCCTCTTCCATTGCGGAGCACAGGCTCCGGACGCGCAGGCTCAGCGGCCATGGCTCACGGGCCCAGCCGCTCAGTGGCATGTGGGTCTTCCCGGACCGGGGCACGAACCCGTGTCCCCTGCATCGGCAGGCGGACTCTCAACCACTGCACCACCAGGGAAGCCCAAGAGTCAGCTATTCTTTCAAAAATAAATCTATTTCATTCCTACCCACAGAAGAGTTCCTATGAGGAAGGAGGCTGATACAAACAGCAACTACAGAAAATGGCTTGCCCTGGACCCTGCAGTGGGTGCATGCCTCCACCGCATGCTGTGTCCTTCGGAAGAAATCCAGGAAGCCTGAGGCCAGAGCGCAGGTGAGTCACTGAGGACTCTATGCCCTTGTGGCCGTCCTCCAGGTCCCCCGTCTGGATTTGTATTTTTTTCACCCGAGGGCTCTGCATCAAGAGGCTGGTGTTTTATTGTCCCTCCTAGACATAAAAGGGACCTAATCTCAGCCTCATCAGTATAAAGATCTCAGGTGTCTCAAGATGTGTCTGTACATTCAGAGTAATTCTAAAATTCAAGCGAGAGTTTTGGGGGGAGGAGGGAAGAGCGTAGGGTTGAGGCTGGAGCAAAGCAAATACTGATAGATTCTGAAGCGCTCATGGAGGATGAGGGCAGTGAGGCAGGTGTAGAAACAAGGCTGAGAGCTTCTGCGCTCCGTCTTGGAACCGGGGTAGGAACAGAGTGTTTAACACGCAGAACAGCAACAGCCGCACCCACGCCTGGAAGGGAATCTAGGAAATGACAAAGGCGGCACTTCAAATGGAAGGGATTTAAAAATAAATGCTAATGGATATGTTTTTGTTTGTTTGTTTGTCTTTTATATTTTTTTGGCCACACCGTGAGACTTGTGGGATCTCAGTTCCCTGACCAGGGCTCGAACCCGCGCCCCTTGCATTGGAACCTGGGAATCTTAACCACTGGACCGCCAGGGACGTCTGCTAATGGACATGTTTATCCATTTGCAAACGGTAGCACGAGTCTTCCCCCTTCAACCTCAAACACACACAAATATACACACTACCAATTCCATATGGGTTCAAAACCCAAACCTAACACACAAATTCAGGGAGAATCCTTGAAACAAGACAGGTAAAAAGATAGTGTGATGGAAATGGGAGCAAATAGCATGGAATACAAGTGGTCAGTCATTATGGGAAAAGTTGGTCACCACCGTTTTGACCCTCAGATTTTGCAGAAGCTAAAAAATGAGACAGAGGGCTTCCCCGGTGGTGCAGTGGTTGAGAGTCCCCCTGCCAATGCAGGGGACACGGGTTCGTGCCCCGGTCCGGGAAGATCCCACATGCCGCAGAGCGGCTGGGCCCGTGAGCCATGGCCGCTGAGCCTGCGTGTCTGGAGCCTGTGCTCCGCAACGGGAGAGGCCACAACAGTGAGAGGCCCATGTACCGCAAAAAAAAAAAAAAAATGAGACAGAGCTCCAGGTAATAATGCAGAAGAATAGCCAAGAATATTGCTACATGGAAAATTCATGTCAAACAGCGGAGATTAAGATCTCCTTTGTAAGTTGTGTGCAGAATAAGGGCTTAAACAAACAGAAAAAGGATTCAAAGGACACTTCCCAAAGTTCTTAATCATGGTTACTTGGGAGAAGCTAGGGCGTTCATTCTCATTCTAATGTACAAACGTGACCTTGTGAGGACGTGGGCCTTCTCGACACGATGGGGTGTGTAATCGGTTGCTGCATTTTAGAAACTAAATGTAGCATTAGTTACAAACTCTTCTTGCATTTCCCCTACAGAATGTACCTGTATGATTCTGCAAATCCCACACATCCTATGGGCAGTTGCTCCATTACATTCTACAGCACAGAAGAGTCTCCCAATTCCTCATGGCAGCCAGGCCTTAAACAGCCTGTGGGTGGCTTTTGTTTGGGCCATGGGCTCTTTGAAAAGATGACTCAGTCAGGTAAGTGGTTTGGCACCTGGTGTCAAACGTCTCACACTTGAGCACACAGGACCTGCCCGGCCTGGAAGGGCAAGTCTTGAACCTCTGTGGGCCTGGGGTCCCTCCTGTGTGCGGTGGAGTCACCTCCACAGGTGCAGGTCCCACCCTTCTAAGACACCACACCCCATCACTTCCTACCCCCGCCTTTCCTTCTAATACCTGACCCATCTTAGTTATGAGGTTCGTGGTGGTCCCCATGGTAAGATCTGGGGAGCAGGACTTGGCTGCTTTCCTTCCCCACCATCCCCCCAGCCTGACCTGGTACCTGGAGGTACTCATAGTACATCTGCTGCAGGGACGTGGGACCCCCCTCATCCACCACCCGGGCAACCTCAGAAGAGCACCTTATTTACAAAACACCCGCTGGTAGGACAACGCTCAGTGGAGCTCTGGAGATAACAGGAGGAATGTCTGTGAAGACTGAACGATGGAACTCCTAACCCCACCTTAGCTCCCAACCTGTGCTGCCCCAGGGCCTTGCCCTCACTCCCCTTGCCTCTGCTTCCCCTAAAGGTCTGCTGTCTGACCTTCTGGCGCCTCTCGATTTCAGCATCGCCTCCTCTGGGAACCTGCTTCACCTCCAGCACAGGCCAGGCTGCCTTATATCCACAGCACCCCTGTCTCTCCGTGGTGTCGCCGCCTCTGTAAAGGT
Organism: Delphinus delphis; assembly: GCF_949987515.2. Lineage (NCBI taxonomy): Eukaryota > Metazoa > Chordata > Mammalia > Artiodactyla > Delphinidae > Delphinus > Delphinus delphis. Next base: position 6,106,770 of record NC_082697.1, on the reverse strand, counting down.
TGGGTTAGCTGTGTGGTCGTTTGCCGAGATTTTGTCTCCCACCAGCGATGCGAGGCCCCAAAGAAAGGGGTTGGAGCCTCTTTTGTTGTCTGTGAGCTGCCCAGCACGGGGCCTGGAACACTGTCGGCGCTCCATAAGTATTTGTGGAATGAAAGATGGACAAGAGACAACTCCCGACAGAGATAGGGAATCGCAGGGTGGAGGGACATCGTGGAGCCGGGTGACAGGGGAGAGGCCGGTTTGTGAAGGTGACACGTCTGACTCAGCCCCGGTCCAGGAGGGGAACAGTTAGTCAGGCCTTCGCAGGTGCCGATGCCCCAGAAACACAAGGACACTGAACACACCACAGAGCGACCTTTTAAGGTCAAGGCTACCACTTCAGACACTCCCCACGGGCTTTGCAGATACTGCTTTTCGCTTCTCTGTCTCCAAACCCCAAGAGGTTGTGAACGCGTGGCCCATAGCACCCGGAGGTTTCTGCTCTCATGGGTGCAGCTCTGCCCTCTCTCCCTCCCTCCGCTGGTGTCTGTTTTAAGACCTTGGTGGAATTTAGCACCCAAACTCCCTGGGCTCCATCACCGTTAGGGCTCTGTCAATTCCCAGTGCTTAGAAATTAACACTGTATCCCACCTGTCCCCCACCCAAACCCCATCCATGGGGAAAACTTTTGGGGTGTCAGGCCAGTGGAGATTTGATTTGATTTATTTATTTTGCATATTTACTTCCAGTTTTATTTTTTTTTATTATTATTTTTTTTTTGCGATACGTGGGCCTCTCACTGCTGTGGCCTCTCCCATTGCAGAGCACAGGCTCCAGACGCGCAGGCTCAGCGGCTCACAGGCCCAGCCGCTCTGTGGCATGTGGGATCCTCCCGGACTGGGGCATGAACCCATGTCCCCTACATCGGCCGGCGGACTCTCAACCACTGCGCCACCAGGGGAGCCCCAGTTTTATTTTTTAATGAAAATTACTTAAAAACTTATACATGCTCATTATAAGGAATATAGACACTATAGCAAATACAACAATAAATGTTTTAAAAGCTCCCCAAATCCTACTATCTAAAAATTACTGCTAATATTAGGAAAATATTATTAGATACATTTTTCTTTGCATTTACAGAGAGGAGGATGGACGAACAGGTGAAAAATGATATCTCAGTATAATTTTAATTTGTATTTCTCTTATTAGGAGAGAAGTACAGAATCCTCTCATATGTTTAAAAGTCATCTATACTTCAATACCTGTGTTTTATTTATATTTCTTGCCCAATTTTCTATTGGGGTTGTTGACTTCTTATTTATTTGTAGTAGATCTTTTTATACTACATAAAAGATCTTTATATAAGGTAAATTAGCTCTTTGTTATGGATTCATTTAATAATGTGCTGGATTTAACTTTTAGTGAGTGGATTCATTTTTTTAAATTAATATTTATTGCAGCATAGTTGCTTTACAATGTTTGCGTTAAGTTTCTACCGTACAGCAAAGTGAATCAGCATATATCCCTTCTTTTTTGGATTTCCTTCCCATTTAGGTCATCACAGAGCATTGAGTAGAGTTCCCTGTGCTGCACAGTAGGTTCTCATTAGTCATCTATTTTATACATAGTATCAATAGTGTACCTACGTCAATCCCAATCTCCCAATTCATCCCACCACCCTTCCTCCCTAGAAGATTTTAAAAGTTCCCTGAAGGATACAGGATGGCTGTAGGGTCCCGGATGTGTGGTGGATGCTCTGCAGTATTGGGTTTTAACACTGATGGCTGCCACCATCAGCCCGGCACTGGAAGGCTGACCCCAATTCCCCCTGCCCACTCCCTTCTCCCACCACTGCCAGCCTTCTGAGAGGTGCAGAGGCAGACCCCTTGGCCTCCCCAGAGACTGTCCCTGAACCATCCATTCCCCTTCCGTCGGATAGAAGGAGAAACTCAAATCTAGAGGTGGGACCGTGGGGGCAGGTGGGAGGGGATGGGTAACCTTCTCAGAAAACCTCTGGCCGCCTACCCACAGGAGATGCAAAATAACAACCAATCCAGAAGGTTTCTATCGTATTCATAGCCCACGCTTCCTTCCCCAGTGCCAGGTGCTCTGCTCACTGCTCTTACGAAGGGAAGCTAAGCAGAACATTCTTATGGGGACCTACAACTGTCTCATTTACAAAGGAAGAAGCTCTACCTGTCAGAGGGACAGGGCTGTCCTTGCCCGCCTCCCCCCTTTCTTCTGGGGATGCTTAGAGCAGTAGATCTCTTATCCTCTAATGGACTCCAAAATGTAATTCTTTTTTTTTTTTTTTTTTTTTTTTTGGCGGTACGCGGGCCTCTCACTGTTGTGGCCTCTCCTGTTGAGGAGCACAGGCTCCGGACGCGCAGGCTCAGCGGCCATGGCTCATGGGCCCAGCCGCTCCGCAGCATGTGGGATCTTCCTGGACTGGGGCACGAACTCGTGTTCCCTGCATCGGCAGGCGGACTCTCAACCACTGAGTCACCAGGGAAGCCCAAAATGTAATTCTTTTTAAAAATTAATTTATCAATTTTAAAATTGAGGTGTTAATTGACATACATTACATTAGTTTCAAGAGTACAACATAATGATTTCATATTTGTATATATTGCAAACTGATCACCACAATAAGGCCAGTTAACATCTGTCACCATAGTTACAGAATTATTTTTTTTCTTATGATGAGAACTTTTAAGATCTACTCTCTTAGCAACTTCCAAATGTGCAATACGATATTATTATTTTTTTTAAATTAATTAATTAATTTATTGGCTGCATTGGGTCTTCGTTGCTGTGCACAGGCTTTCTCTAGTTGCGGCGAGCAGGGGCTACTCTTTTTTTGTGGTGCGCGGGCTTCTCATTGCGGTGGCTTCTCTGGTTGCAGAGCACGGGCTCTAGGCACGCGGGCTCAGTAGTTGTGGCATGTGGGCTCAGTAGTTGTGGCTCACAGGCTCTAGAGCACAGGCTCAGTAGTTGTGGCGCACAGGCTTAGTTGTTCTGCGGTATGTGGGATCTTCCTGGATCAGGGCTTGAACCCGTGTCCCCTGCACTGGCAGTCAGATTCTTAACCACTGCACCACCAGGGAAGTCCCAATACGATATTAATAACTATAGTCCTCATGCTGTACACTACATCCCTGAGACTTATTTTTTTTTATAACTGGAAATTTTGACTCCCTTCACCCATTTTGCCTGCCCCCCCCCACCTCTGTCAACCATCAATCTGTTTTCACATGTATGAACTTGGTGTTTTGACTTTGTTTTTGTTTTTAAGATTCCACATAGAGGGACGTCCCTGGCGGTCTGGTGGTTAAGACTCCTCGCTTCCAATGCAGGGGGTGCAGGTTCGATCCCTGGCTGGGGAACTAAGATCCCACACACCACTCAGCCCCCAAAAAAGATTCCACATATAAGTGAGATCGTATGGTATTTTTCTTTCTCTGTCTGACTCATTTCTAGCATAATGCCTTGTGTGTTGTTGCATGTGGCAAGATTTCATTCTTTTTCATGGTGGGATAGTATTCCATTTACTTACCCACTTATTTGTCCCTTCATATATCTATTTAATCATGCAGTAAATGAGCATCTGCTTGGTGATGAGATACCAAGGGCACCAAAGGGCAGAGATTCTCAAAGTTTCGGTCTAAGGACCTCTTTACATTGGAAAAAATTACTGAAATTCTCAGAAAGCTTTTGATTATGTGGGTTAGCAATAGTTACTGTATCAGAAATTACTGAGACATTTAAAACATTTATTTGAAAGTAACAATAATACACACCCATGACATATTAACCTAAAAACATATTTTATGAAAAAAGTAACCATATTTTCTAAAATTAAAAAAATATGTAGTGAGAACAGTGGTTGGGATTTGTCTGTTGGTTTGTTTTTACATGTTACAGCTCCCTTTAATGCCTGGCGTAATAGAAGGCAACTGGGTTCTCCTGCCTGCTTCCGCCTCCAATCTGTTGTGATAGTACACATCATGTAGCCTCTGGAAAATTCCACCGAACCGAGGGAAAGAGGCAAATGACATGCTGTTATGAAATAGTTGTGCTCTCATGACCCTCTGAAACAGTCTTATGGACTCCAGTGCCACGAGGACACACCAGCCAAGGGCAGTAGGACCAGACAGGGCTGGGGGTCACCAAGCAGCCTATAGCGGCCCTGTAGGCATGGCAGCCCTCTTCTCCCTCTCCCTTGACCTCCTCCCTTTGTTTCCTTCCATCTCTTCCCGTATTCCTCTCCAAACTTCCCCTGCCTGTTCCCTTGCTTGGCTAGGTAACTCCCTCTGGAAGCTCAGCGTCTCCGCTCACCTTAGGCTTTTCAGACTCCGAAGCCTGTAGCCCTGCTTTTTATTTGGTGTGTGGCCTTGGGCAAGTTATGTAGCTTCTCTGACCCTCATCCACTCCCTCTTCAAGGTGAGGAAACTAAGACCTGACGCACAGAAGCATTCTGTAGAGTCAAGGAGATTTTATAGTTATAATCAATGTTAATGATGCGGCCTCTCTCTGCTGGCAAGTTCTGTAGGCAGGGAATGGAACAGACACACGCTTAGGCCCTCAAGGGTTCTACGTCTTAGAGAAGAGGTGCATTTTCATTCATAAAACAAATAAGTATCGAGTACCTCCTATATGCCTGACACTGGATAACATATGTAAAGCACCAGAGTTCAGATTATGAAATCCTATGCAGCAGTTTTTAAAATGAGGTATTAGAATATGGTTAGAACTTGAAGATACATTATTAAGTAGAAAATGCAAGTTGCAGAATGATATAGGAATATGTAGTACCATTTATTTATAAGCATGCAAACACATCTATTTTTTTCTCTTAAATATTTAATGTTTTGGGGCTTCCCTGGCGGCGCAGTGGTTAAGAATCCGCCTGCCAATGCAGGGGACACGGGTTCGAGCCCTGGTCTGGGAAGATCCCAAGTTGCCCTGGAGCAACTAAGCCCGTGCGCCATAACTACTGAGCCTGCGCTCTAGAGTCCGCGAGCCACAACTACTGAGCCAGCGTGCCACAACTACTAAAGCCCGCATGCCTAGAGCCCGTGCTCCACAACAGGAGAAGCCACCGCAATGAGAAGCCCGCGCACCTCAACGAAGAGTAGCCCCTGCTCACTGCAACTAGAGAAAGCCCACGTGCAGCAACGAAGACCCAACGCAGCCAAAAATAAATAAATAAAATAAATAAATTTGTTTAAAAAAAAATCTAATGTTTAGCTATTAATTACAAATCTAATTTCCCTTATATAAAGAAATCATGTATTTTTACCTGATACATCTAAACATCATTTGCAAGTATAAAGACCTGAAATAACTTAAAATGAATTTACAAAATATGTTATTTAAAATATATTATTACAGGGGCTTCCCTGGTGGCACAGTGGTTGAGAGTCCGCCTGCCGATGCAGGGGACAGGGGTTCGTGCCCCGGTCTGGGGAGATCCCACATGCTGCGGAGCGGCTGGGCCCGTGAGACATGGCCGCTGAGCCTGCGTGTCCGGAGCCTGTGCTCCGCAGTGGGAGAGGCCACAGCAGTGAGAGGCCCGCGTACCACAAAAAAAAAAATAAATAAATAAATAAAAATAATGACATTGCTTGATATAGTACCTGGCACAGGTATATGAAATATATACAGAAGAAGACATGAAAAGGTAATTTCCTCTTCCAGCCATGAGGAAGCCTCGAATACTGGCCTTGCCTTCCTGCTGTAAACAACTGGAAAAGTGAATAAGATAATAGGAAACAATTGTTTTCAGACACCAGACCACCAGCATCACAGGACTGTGGTCCCTGGAAGAAGGGTGACGTGTGCCCTCTGATCGCCCAGCCTTCCACCTGGAGCTCCTGTCTGGCCAGACCGGCTTCCTGGGCGTGTGACCTGTGCACTTACAAGTGTCGCAATCTTGAAGGGCCTCGTGCTTGGGTTAATGCTCTGCTGTGACTGTCCTGGAATTCTTAACTTTTGGACAAGGGTCTGGATTGTCATTTTGCTCCGGACCTTGCAAATTGCCATGTGATTCCCACCCTTAGGAGTGCACCTAAGAGGCGGGGACCCGTGCAGACAGCTGCAGCCTCAGCCGGGGCAGGACCGGGAGCCGTGGCGCTGCCTCGGCCCTGCCCTGAGCTGCTGAGCAGCCTTCTGCAGCAGCGGGAGCAGCCCTAGGCCAGAGCTGCAGTGAGTCACTGAACATGCTCTGCCTTAGTGGCCATTCTCCAGCCACCGACTGGATTTTGACGAACAAACCAAGATAACGCAGGGTTTCTCAACCTCGATGTTGTTGACATTTTGGACCGGATTGTGGGGGCGCCCTGTGCACTGTGGGATGTTAAGCAGCATCCTTGGCCTCCACCCGAGAGATGCCAGGAGTGCCCACCCCTGAGCTGTGACAACCAGCAATATCTCCAGACTTTGTCCCCTGGGGGAGAAATCACCCTGTTGAGAGCAGTAGCTTTAATCGAGAGCTCGGCCCCAGGCCTGGCTTTTTCCTGTCTCTTCGAGACCTAAAAGACATCTAATCTCAGCCTTATTAGTACAAAGATACTGGATCTTTCTAGCTATACATTCTGAGTAATTCCACTCGAAATGGAAGCAAGATGTGTGTGTGTGTGTGTGTGTGTGTGTGTGTGTGAGTGAGTGTCAGGGGTGGGAAGAGCCTGGCACATTGATTCCAAGACTTTTCTGGAAGTCTTGAATCAGGGAGATGAGGCAGATATGGAAACAGGGCAAAAGCTACAGTCATCAAAACACAGCTTGGGGGACTTCCCTGGTGGCCCAGTGGTTAAGACTCTGCGCTTCCACTGCAGGGGGCATGGGTTCGATCCCTGCTTGGGGAACTAAGATCCTGCATGCCACACGGGGTGGCCAAAAATAAATAAAATATTTAAAAAAAAAACAACACAGGGACTTCCCTGGTGGCGCAGTGGTTAAGAATCCACCTGCCAATGCAGGGGACACGGGTTCGAGCCCTGGTCCGGGAAGATCCCACATGCCACGGAGCAACCAGCCCGCGAGCCACAACTACTGAGCCCGTGTGCCACAACTGCTGAAGCCCGCATGCCTAGAGCCCGTGCTCCGCAACAAGAGAAGCCTGCGCACCGCAACAAAGAGTAGCCCCCACTCGCCGCAACTAGAGAAAGCCTGCATGCAGCAATGAAGACCCAATGCAGCCAAAAATAAAAAAAAAACAAAACAAAAAAATCCCACAGCTCAGCACTGGCATAGGAATAAACTATTAAAGAAGGCAGATGGGAGGGCAGAAAACTACACATGGACAGAGGTCAACTTGTACGATTAAAGGGACGTTTCAGTCTGCCCATCTGCACTGTTAGGGCCATCGGCTATCATCTCTCCATTTGGGAAGAATAAAAATTATGTCTATCTACCTTAGACCATGAATACATCTCCCTTCCCACTTACCCCCCCATACCAGCTGCATTAAAGATCGAAACATTAACAAGAATGTATGAAAATCATTGAAAAATATCGTTCCAGTTTTAGTACATGTGCTGCCGAGGCGAGGACTGAAAAAATATTGAAGAAAACGTACCTTGATAGAAAAATGGGCAAGTAGCACACATGGTTTGCAGAAGTCACACATATGACCAGCAAATATTTGAAAACATGCAAATCAAATGTACCCTTTTTCTTTTGAGCTAATAGCCGATCGCCAAAAGTTAGGGATCGGTAAAATCACCTCTTTCCGCTTTGTAACTGGGAGGAAATGGACACGTTCTCTACGCTGCTAATGGAGATCTTGCTGCTCTCCTAGGCTCTGGTGCCCAAATCCCACTTCTAGGCATCACACCTGGAAAAGGTACGTCTGCGTTTCTGCAGGCTCTCAAAGTCTCTCTAGACTCACCCTGGCAAGCCCGAGGCCTTAAAGAGCCTGCGGCCGTATTTTGTTTGTCCCACAGGCTATTTTAAAAGACAACTTGACTCAACTTGTTAGGATGTGAGTTTAGTCTTCAGCAGACAGGTTAGTACGTAGTGTCGTATTTACCCATTTCTGCCACCTCCCTGGCTCTGAAGGGCAAGTTACTAAAGCACTGTGTTCCTGGGTTCCTGCACATGCAGAATGGAAAGAGTAATAGTTCCCCTTCATGGGGTTCCTGCAGGATTAAATGAGATAATACATGCAAAGGCCCTGGAACAGTAAGCCACACGTGGTAAGTGTCAAAGCAGGTCAGCTAGGATGCATAGGAAAAAGGCAAGTAAAAGCAAAAAATTCTAATGTGACAGCTATCATAAACAGTAAACTTAAAACCAGCAAAAGAGAAAAAGAAAAAGGGAAGGAAGGAAGAAGAAAAACCAAGGAAGAAAGCAAAAAAAAAAAAAAAGAAGCGAATCTACACATATCAGCATGCAGAGATGTCCCCACTCTACAGCTAAGTGCAAAAAGCAAATTGCAGAAGAGAAACTACTCTCGCTAGTGTTATTACAATTTTATGTTTAAAATGTAGATCTAGTGTAACACATATCTTCTGTATCACATGTAATATAGATTATGGATGGAAAATGTGTAGAATTATACTTCTGTGTTTTAATGGTGTTTCTCTCTGGGAATGGGAAAACTGGGGACTTCCTAGTTTATTTATTTCCTTTTGCACTTGAATTGGAAACAACCCCATCATTTAAGTCCCTGCTCAGAGATCACTTCCTTTACATGATCACCTCTTTGAAACACCCCGTCTCCCCAACGTTCCCAGCCCCTGCCCTTGCCTCCAGTGCCACCTGATGCTATATGTGTCCGTGGTACTTACTGTCTGTCTCCGGAGACCCTGAGCTTCTCGAGGGCAGGGACTTGGCCCTTTGCCACTGTCCCCTGACACAGGAGAGGTCTTGGCAAGCTGCCTGCCCAGTGAATGAAGAAGCCAGCCACCTGGTGAGATTATCCAAGAGGGGAACAGCACTTCTTCTCTAGACATCTACTCTGGGCAGAATCCCCCAGAGCTAATAGACGCAGTGTGTCCAGAGGGCCTCCTTCCATTCTTCTCTGGGCCAGAGTCAGCTCTTCAGCACCGCCTGCCCGAGCCACAGGCTAGTCAGCTCCCCCTGGCCTGTTAGGCAGCCTGGCCTCTGTTCTAGCATTTCTCCTCTTAGCATTTCCTCCCCTCCTCCCTTCTTCCCTTCCTTCCTTCCTCCCTCCCTCCCTTTATAATAGTTTACTTAATACTATTGCCCCAGCCAGTATAAGCTTCATTGGTTTGGGGATTTTGTCAGTTTTGTGAACGTTCTGTATCCCCAGAACCCACAATAGAGTTTGGCATGTAGGAGGCCCTCAAAACATTGTTGGAGGGATGCGTGGCCCCTCCTTCTAGAATAGGGGTTACCGGAGGGCGGGTTCCTAACCTGGTGACAGCCTGGCAGAGATGCTCATAACTAACAGTTGGAGGAACGAAGGAATGAATGTCTCCAAGCGCCTCTCACTTGCTGATTAGCCCGAAGGCTACCGACGTGGCAGGTGCACTTAGGAGGTGAAGTTGGGCAAATGAGGGGTTCAGGGAGGCGGCTGAGTGTGGGCGGGAGCAGGGGTGTGGGTCGGCGGTCAGCCTGAGAAGCAGGTTCAGCTACGGATAGAGAGCAGCCTGTGCTCCGAGGGTAAAGAGAACGCAGCAGTGATGACATTGCAACAGACACTGTGTAACACTTACGTTGCCCAGGCATCCTTTTAAACCCTCTGCGTACACGATCTCATTTCATCCTCACCCCTACGAGGTAGGTAGGCACTGTTATCTCCATTTTGCAGATGGAAACACTGAGGCACTAAGAGTTGAAGCAGAGTCAGGACCTGGAGCAGACACAGCGGCGCCCAAGCCTGTAGTCTTCATCAGGGAGTAAGAGGTGAGGGTGTGGCACATTCCGGGAAATGCAGACAACATCAGCCTTCCACCTGTCCTAAATGCGATAGGAAATGTAAGGCATTCGGACCCCCTGTTTTCTAGTGTTCGGTACCGTGGGGGCACTGACCTCCCCTAGTGCCCTGCCAGACAAGGTAAGGCAGCGCTGGAGCCTGGGGCCAAGGACATCGTGAACCCCTGGATACACATCAAATAGCCTCCCAATCGGAAAAAGTTAATAAAAGCTCTACAATCAAAAACCACGGCTCTAGCCCAAGCCCCTCCTTGCTCAGTCTGTTCACTCACCACTGTCAACTTGCGTCAGCCCACCTGGTAGGGGCCACAAGGGGCTTGGGACTGCAGGCTGATGGAACATATCTCTCCATTGCACAGTAACACAGAGTCATAAAACAACCGCAGCCTGCCTTTATTTAAAATTTTGATATTTTGTTCATCAGGGAGTTTTTGTGTGTGTTCATTTTGATTTTTAAAAACTAGTGCATTAAAATATTGTCTTGATTACTGTGTTTTGGGGTGTCCTCTGAAATTCTGCTTCCTCACTCTAATTCCAGCCCTGGTCCTTTCCCTCCTGTTACTGACCTTGGGGGTAACTGACTTGCCCTTCTTTTGGGAGTCATCACGGCAGGCTGGTGGTCCAGGTGAGGGGAACCTGTAGACCTGTCCTAAGGGTGTGGGTCCAAAAGGAGACACGGGTGACTTGCTTGTTTGGATAGGATGAGGCTGAGGAAGTCTTGATTTCAGGTCATCACCTCTTTGGGGGCCTCAGAATTTTCCTGAATATAATTGAAATATGGATTTATAATCTAATCCTTTGGGTGGGGGAGGGGACATAGGAAGAAACAATCAAATTCTTTTTTAAAAAAAATCATGTTCAACTTATACTTCCTTGCCTCCTCTTCCTCTAACCCCCAAATCCATATAAATGATAGAATTTTTATAACCTTTTATACAAGAATGAAAAACTGTTTCTTTAAAACAAAACATAGAGGGACTTCCCTGGTGGTGCAGTGGTTAGAGTTCGCCTGCCAATGCAGGGCACACCGGTTCGATCCCTGGTCCGGGAAGATCCCACATACCGCAGAGCAGCTAAGCCCGTGCACCACAACTACTGAAGCCCGTGTGCCTAGAGCCTGTGCTCCGCAACAAGAGAAGCCACCACAATGAGAAGCCCGCGCACCGCAACGAAGAGTAGCCCCGGCTCGCAGCAGCTAGAGAAAGCCCAAGTGCAGCAACGAAGACCCAACGCAGCCAAAAATAAATAGATAGGCCCAGACTCCCCAGCTTCTCCACCGGAGCCAACAAGAGGTTTATTTAAAGGGAAAGAAAGAGACTATGGCACTGTTTCCTCCATTAATTGTGAAAGGACGGTGCAAGTTTGGGGGCTGGATAAATGTCATTAGTGGGCCCGGCCCACTGGCTGTAAAGGATGTAGGCACACCAATTGCTGCTAAAAGAACAGGCTTTTATTTATATATTTTATTTTAAAAATATATTTATTAAAAAAACCCAAAAATAAATAGATAAAATAAATAAATTTATATTAAAAAAAGCATAGAAAACAAACTGTGGTTACCAGGGGGTGTGTGGGGATAAACTGGGAGATTGGGATTGACATAAACACACTACTCTATATAAAACAGGTAACTAAAAAAGACCTACTTCATAGCACAGGGAACTCTACTCAATCATCTGCGGTGACCTAAATGGGAAGGAAATCTGAAAAAGAGGGGATATATGTATAACTGTTTCACTCTGTTGTACACCTGAAACTAACACAACCCTGTAAATCAACGATAGTCCAATAAAAATTTTTTTAAAAAAGTCTAAATGCTGGTTTTGAGCAGGGTACATTGCTTGTTTAAAAGGCCAATTTGTGATAAGATTAAAGAGTATCCGTTCAATACAGAAAGAGTTTGGGTGACCTGAACCACAAAGAGGGATAGAGGAATCCCGTAAGCTATGCAGTTATGGTTTTGGGACATGTGCATTTGATTCATTATACACAGTTTCAGAGTCTCATATATGAACACCTGAAACTATGTATTAGTCTTTAAGATTTTTTGGTTGGTGTTCCTGGTGTTTAAAAAGGGTTTGGGAACTGATATTTGTTTTACATTAAGAGTGGCTATAAAGAATAATTTCTTTCTTTTAGGTTCTGGTTCTAATTTGGTGTTGATTTTTGCTGGCTACGTTTTCCCTCTGGATCCTTGGGTTGCCATGGTACCATTTTGGTTTTTTTAATGTTGTTGTTTCTGGGCTGACAGCCCCACTGAAATGAGTTCCTACATGCAGAACTCAGGAGCTTGGCACCACGTTCAGGGAAGAAAACGTTTGTGTGCCATGTGAGGAAGATGCTAGCAGTAAACTGGAGCTACTGCAGCCTGGCTTGTAGAATTTAAAAGAGTGGGCCGGGACTTCCCTGGTGGCCCAGTGGCTAAGACTCCGCACTCCCAATGCAGGGGGCCCAGGTTCGATCCCTGGTCAGGGAACTAGATTTCACATGCCGCAACTAAAGATCCCGCATGCCACAACTAAAGATCCGGCATGCGGCAAGGAAGATCCCGCGTGCGGCAACTAAGACCCGGCGCAGCCAAAATAAACAAACAAATAAATAAATATTAAAAATAAATAAATGAGTGGGCAGAGGGGAAAGGACACAGGTGGCTGCCTGGGGGCTGGGAGCTCTCCCCCTGCGGGCTCTTGCTCCAGCCTCCTTGCAGACCCCACTAGTGGCAGCTGTCTAAAGAGACCCTGGGGAGCTTGACACCTTGTCCAGGTGCCAATATTTCATAATTATGTGTTGTGGCAGTACAAGATGTTTCAGTTTCTGAGGTCAAATAAATACATTTAGGCATTAACAGTGGTCATTGCCTTTTAAAAAAAATTATAAAAGTAAGATGCAATCAGAGCAGCAACAACAAAAGAAGACCAGAAACATAACAGCAACAACAATAACAAAATCTTCGTTTCTGGATTAAATTGTGAAATAAAACCAGGATGTTAACAGTGATTAGTGTGTTCATTTTAAAAAATAATTAACACAAGACACATCAGTTGTAACCCCTCCCCACCACAAATGAAAACAAAACCCCATCCATAATGAAGTAAAAAAATCACCTTTCTCTCCGTACCCTCCCCCCCCCAGTCCCATCCTATTGCCTGAGTGTAGCTACACCTCAAAATGTGGCCTGTGTCCTTTTCACTATTCCTATAGTGGGACCAAAAGGCATAGCATGTTTCGATCTTAGAATAGAACCGTATTGATGATCAAAATCCTACCTTGCACCTTCAGCTAAGCTATTTTCCCTGTAGTTGTGTATTTTAAACCACTTTACACTAAGCTGTGGCTGTGCTTACACCACTTTTTGTTTTTGAGACACGTAAAAATGTACATCTCACTACATGGATGGTTCTGTCATAGAAATTTCTTGGTGCCTTTTAAAAACTGTACCTTTGAAGACTACTGGGGACAGAGAACCTCTGGGAGAGTTTCCCAGTAGGTGGGGCTGAAACCTGCAGTTTTCCTGCCATTTCTTTTTTTCTTTCTTCTAAAGCATATGTAATCTTGAGTAAGTTTTCAACTCACCTCTCTGGAAAAGAAGCTGTTTGGTTGCCTGGGCAGGTTCTGTATGAAAACTATCAAGGACTCAGGTACTGAAGGGCAGCTTCTGTACAAAGCTAATTTCTCCTCCTGGTGACCTGGGTGGTCACAGTGGGTCCCCTGTGGTACGGTCAACAAATGGCATTTATTCTTGTGTTTACAGTCTTCCTTAAGACTGCATTTTACTGGGCTCTCAGCTCTGTGTGTGTGTGTGTGTGTGTGTGTGTTTCCTTTCTTTTTTTAAGTCACCTAGGTCCTTTGCCTCTTTCCTTCAGGCAAAGAGCATGTGATGAGCAAGGTGTAGACAAGTCTCTCTGGCACTTAAGGAAGACCCCAAACCCACCCACCTCCTTCTCCTCCAAGGAATTCAGTGCCCCTGGTTCCATTTTAGCTGGACCTGGAAACCTGCGAGGTGCCTGGAGGCAGATCAAAGCCAGAAACGAGGGCGGGGAATTCACGGAAATGTTAATAGATCTGGCTGTGGAGACAGAACACATTTAAAATGTCCTCTGCCTGCAAGACGTAGAATACATTTAAAATAGTTTTGTGATGGAAGGAGCCCTACCTACTGCTGGTTATAAACAGATGTAAAGATCAGTCAAAAGACCGGGAAGACCCTTTTCAATTGGCGAGTTTACAGTTTCCAAGGGGAGGAGGGCAGGGGAGGAGTAACCAGGACCTTCAGGTGTGTCTTCCAATCGCGATAGCCCGTTTTGGCTGTGAATTGTACCCCCCCATCCCCCTTCCGTTAATTAAATAAACGCTCGGAGCACTTTACAGCACACGACGCGGCCCTTGGGGACCTGTTCCTGCGTTGCTCCCATTCTTGAAAACCTCAACTCACAGAGGGTTGAAGAGCTGGCAACATGAATTTCCAGTTCCTAAAGGTGAGAAGAGAGGTGTTGGGTGGAGGACAGATCCGAGGACCGGCAGGGAAAGAGAGGGGTGCTGGCGGCCTGGCTGCCGGAGGGGGTGTGTGCCCGCTGCGTGGGATGGGCGCCGCTGCGGGGTGCACGGTGGCCCCTGGACGCTGCGCACTTCTGGCGCAGGAAGCCGAGTCCGCGCCGCTGGGCGCCTGGCCACAGTGGGCCTCCTCGCCTGGCGGCGACCAGATAAATAGGTGAAGGCCTGCGGGCTTAGCTGGCCTGGAGGTGCCTGGTGTTCTAGGACGCCGAGCCGCGAAGGCCTCCGGGGACACTGGGCTCGCGCCTTGGCCCTCCTGCCTGCGCTCGGAGCGGTTAGGCTGCACCCGGATGGGCCCAGGGATGTTAGTGGGTGGAGAGGTGACAGGCATTCTGAGGGCGGGGGTCCCCCGGGGCAGGGAGGCGAGAGCCGGCTTGTCTCTAATAGGTGCCCGAGAGCCGCTAGGAAGGTGGCCTTGAAGAACAGGCAGGCTGGTGGCTTTGAGGTAGTTGGACGACTGAAAATTCGCCTGCTGACAAGTGGGGCGATGGTCGTCAAGTTAGAGACTCTACCACGACCGCTGCGCTCGGCGAGCGCTCCGCAAATGAGAGCCTCTCCGAAGCTTGGGTCCTACAGGCTCCCCCAGCTCCACGCTTCGCGTTTTCTGGTTTGCGAGGATGCTTGCAAAGGAAGAGCTAAAGGCTGCGAAACCCCTTTGAGGACCCGGCCTGGCGCGGAGCGCTTACAAGTGAGCAGTAGAAAGAGTTGGGCTGGACCCTGGGCTAAGACGAGAAGCATCTGTGCGTGTGTGTAGCCGCTAATTTGAGCATCAGGAAAAACAAACTGCTATTTTGATATTATTGCTGCTATTTTGGAGTGACTGAATTATTTAATACATGTGGCGCCCCGGACGTGCACCTCAGTGGGCTTAGACAGTTCGGATGCTCTTGGACGCCAAGTGTCCGTTCAGTGGGTGCCGGTGCTGCGAGGGAGGGCGTGGGCTAGCGCGTGAATGGGCGCCCTCCCGGACTGCTGCAGGCCCCGGCTTTTCGGCTCTGCTTCGCCGGGCCCCGCCTCTTAACTGCGGTCCCAGCCGGAGCCCAAGCTGTTCCGCGGGGCGACACAGACACCTCGTTTGGTGCACGGCGCCCGCGAGGGCGCTTCGGAGCCTCCACCTGCCGCTCGGACGCCCCCTCCCCGGGACGGGAAGCTGAGTCACAGGCCTGCTCCAGTCCAGCTCTACCCGCCCCGCCGCCTTCCTGGGCTTGCCATGGGTGTGGAGGCGGCGGAAGCCTGCCGCCCGGGTCTGGGAGCCTTGTTTCCAGAGGCAGCTGCCCGCGCATCTTTGGAGGTGGCGCACTGTTGTAGCGCTGCTGTCCTCGCAGACGCCTTGTCGCCTCCGGTCTCTGGTTTCTAGCGCCATCCGAGCGGGCTGGGGGCCGGGGTCCAGGGTTTCAAGCGTGTGGGTTGAGTGCAGGCTCCCTAGGGGGCGACAGAGGGAAGCCGCTGACAACCGTCCAGCCCCATACCCTTGATTGTGCGAGGTGAGCGGCGAGGCTGCTCCCCGGGATCCCCACGTTCTGTTTACACTTGGCGTCTGCGAAGCCGCGGAGGGTCGGAGGGGGCATCCTTTCCAGGCCGTGGCTGCCTAAGGGCGCGGCCACGCAGTCATGCGTCTTCGCGCGGCGAGGGGTGGGGGCCTTGGGGGAGGTCTGTCTTGAGTGTGGGAGCCATCGGCTCTCTGCTCTCGCTCTCGGCTCAGAGCAGAAAAGTTGAGCTCAAGGAAGGGCTGAGATTTCCGGCATCCGGACCAGGGCGCGCGCGTGCCTGGGTTCCGTCCCTGAAGCAGAAGCTGTGCGTGTTTGGGTGGAGTCGGCCTGGCCGGGAAGGTTGAGGATTCGTTTGTGCCGCCTTCCCCATCCAGGGCACAGAAGTTGCGCTCTAGCTTGAGCGCGTGTCCCTTGGAGGGGGGCAGCGTCCAGGTCCAGGGCGCTGGCTTGGGAATGAATGGCCTTTGCCGAGCGGTTCCGAAACCTCTGTGCCCTTGGGGCTCCCTAAACGGAGGTGCGCAAACCCTCGGGGCCCATCGGCTCCCTTTGCCTCCGCCATAGAGGCCCCGGGGCTGCGAGGGATTTCCGTCCCTCCAGGTGGCTTTGGCGAGCGCTGCTGAGGAAAGGAAGGGCAGCCAGGACCTGGGGCGGGGGGTTGGTGCCTTGTTGCCCAGCCTTGGACCCAACATGCCCGGCGGTAAAGTTGCAGGCGTGGACGAGACAAGTTGTTCAAGCTGCATCCCCGGCCGGGTCTTGGAGTCAAAGCCGGGGCTAGAAGGCCCAGCGTGGAGGAGAGCTCCTGCGTCACTGGTCTGGATGTCTGGGGCGCCCAGAGGCTCAGCAGCCTCCCTCGAAAGTACCTGGGACCCCAATCTTCCACGCCCAGGGCGCCAGCATGCCTACCGCACCGGGTCCGATACCTGCCCTGAGCAGGTGCCCCCTGCCCCCACTCCCGAGTACCAGGAGCGCTGCTTCTGCGGTTTTCTCTT
Organism: Delphinus delphis; assembly: GCF_949987515.2. Lineage (NCBI taxonomy): Eukaryota > Metazoa > Chordata > Mammalia > Artiodactyla > Delphinidae > Delphinus > Delphinus delphis. Next base: position 6,089,855 of record NC_082697.1, on the reverse strand, counting down.
TTACCCCCCGTCCCCCCCCCCCACGGTGTCTTGAAAGCTAGGTGTCAGGGGTCGTGTGTGCACTGTCTTTGTACGTATCCTAGTGCAGAGCCCGCAGACAAGCCTGAAAAGCCCCCAGTGGTTTCGTCTCCAGGTTTTGTTCTCACAACTGGTCGGAATATCACCTGGAATCTGTCTACTCTCTGGGGCGAGGAAGAACCTTTCGCTTGGAAGACGCCTATTTTTATTTTGGTTATTTTATTTTAGGCCCATCTCGGTTTAAAGAAATGCTAAAGTTCAAACAAACCCGAGCGGGAGTAGGGAAGCAGTGGGTACATTCGTTCTGTGAATTGGGAACAGCGTCCACTCCACAGGCCCGGGGCAGTAAACTGATTGGTATTGATTATTGCAAAATCGGATTCGGAATCAAATCGAAAGATTCCTTCTCTGATTGCCTGAGAATGTTTAAATTCAGCTCCCGAGAATTAGCGACTTTCCCCTTGAAGCAAAAAAAAAAAAAGGTTAATTACAATAATTGGGCCAATGGATTTCGTTTCTTTAAAATGTTTCAGCATTGCGCTTTGCTTTCAAGGTTGGGGGGCAAATGCATATTGGGGGGAGAGGCAACGTTTATGTGGAAGGAAGTTTCGTTTTCTGCCTGTATCTGCGGACCCCGGGTGCTCACCTCTCCAGCGGGGGTCCCTCCACGGCCCCTCCTCCTCCCCCCACCTCCTCCCTCGTCCCCGCCTGTGACGCTAGGGTTGCATTCAGCCCCGCACCTCTTTTCAAGGTTGAGTTGAGGCTTTGAGTGCCTGGCCCGTCGGAGGAAGCTGCCGAGCCGGCGCCGGGCAGGGCAGGGCCGGGCGAGGGTAGGCGGGTGCCCCCCACCCGCCTCCCGGCCGCAGCCCAGCCTTGGAGATGGAGCTTCGGGCGATGGCGGCGAAACGCCGTTGTCCGACACTTCGGGGCCGGTGGAGCGGCCCGCCCGCTCGGTGGCGCTTGGGGCCGACTCCCCAGAAGGCCTTCCCACCCCCGCCCCCTCGGAGGACCCCGAGCGCACTGTGCCCACGCCGTGCGGGGGAGGGCGTCGTCCCTCGGAGGGACTGGGACTCCAGCTGCCTGATTCCAGTTTAAATCTCCTTGGAGCGGGTGTTTGGGACGTTTTAGGAGATAGGGAGATCTCAGCTGTTGAGACGTCTTTTGGAGGGTGGGGGAAGCCGCTGTCGGTGAAAGAGGGGGGGCTCTTGGGTTCGGATCCCGGTCCCCAGCTCTGCCAACCTCAGGTGTGTGCTTGGTGAGGGTGACTGATGGATGGCGTGATGGGGGACGCTGGCCTCTTAGGTTTGCGGCTGTCAGCGAGGTGCGGCCCATTCGAATCCTCTCCTAAGCCCCCCGAGGCGTGGGTCTCCGCGCGGCGCCGGGCCAGGATGAGGGGCGGAGCTAGGCTGGGACTGGCTGGGGGCCGCCCCGCCCGGCGCCGGGGCCTTCGCGCCGGCCCCCGGGGAGGAGTTATGATAATTTCTTCTCATTAAGGCGCCCGGATCCCCCGGCTATCGCCTGGACACACACTGCGGGCGCGGCTTCCCCGGTCCCTGGCCGCGGCCTCTACACCCGCGGCGGCACCATCTACAATCGCGGAGCCGCCGATGCGCGTCCAGTGACCGGGACGGCTAGGCCCGCGCGCGGCGGGGGCAGCGGCAGACGTCTGGCCACCGTGACCCCAATTTTGGATTTACCGCTCGGGGGGTGGGGGGAACCTGGATTTAACTGGCGACTGTTTTGGGGGACGCCGGACGCCATGTTGTGGAAAATAACCGATAATGTCAAGTATGAAGAGGACTGCGAGGTGAGCTGGGCACAAGGGCGCAGCCTGGCCCCGCCCGAGTACAGTCCTGGAGGCGCGGGCCACTGGACCGAGGTCGGGGGCGAGGGCGCAGGAGCAGCGAACAGGCACCCACCGCTCGCCCTTCGATGGGACAGGGTCCACTTTTCCGGACATTCCCTAGTGCGTTTCTCCGGGGTCCCCTTCCTGAATCAGGCCTTTACCTAAATATCCAGTCTCGGGAATGGGGCCTGGAAAGAGCGTAGCAGATCCCACCCACAAAGCTTACCGGCCGGTTTCTTGCGAAGCAAAACAGCCCTTTTCCCCGATTTCTTGGAAGAGCGCTGGGCCTGCAACTTTTAGAGGTGGCTTTTACGCACGAAACCTCCGTCCCAAGGAGTCAGACGAGGTGACCTGCCGGCGACACCTTTGCGGAGTCTCCTCCGAGGCGGGCTTGTCACCTGCCCCGCTACCTCCTTGGGGAAACAAGAAAACAACCGAAGTTTGGCTTTCCAGAGAAGGGGGGGCCGGGGGGGGGCGCTGAGGCCAGATGGGGCCGTAAGCTCTCGGGAGTGCTCCAGCCTGTCGGACAGGTTGAGCTAGAGTTTCGGAGAGTGGGAGGGAGGGAGGCGGCGAGCGGAAAGAGGAAGAAGACGCAGGCGGCGCGAGGCGTGAGCCTGGGCCCCGGGAGAGGGGAGCGGTGGCGGCGGGGACGCGGGAGAGCCGTGCGCCCGCGGGACCTAGAGGGGCTGCCCCTGTTTGCAGGCCCGGGCACTTCAGCTAGGGGGCGACGGTGTCATAGCTCTCCTGGTCCCCCGCCACCCCTGTGACCCCGGGAACACATGGCGACACGTCCTTTGAGAATTAAGTCGGACAGCCGTGGGGCGAGGGAACGTGCCCAGGCAAGGTTGCCCAATTTTCGGGGTCCTTCGTTCTCCGTGCCCGACTTATGGGGAGACTGACGGTGGCTGGGCAGGACGGCGTTACTTGGTCGGGACACAGCTAGCAGGGAGCGCACCCCTGGCTGCGGCGGGCTCCTCCCTGAGTCCCTTGGGCGGCGCTGGGTGGCTGCCCCCGCTAGGGAGGGTCTCTCGCCCGGAGGTCTTTGTCCTGAGGGCGTGGAAGGGAGGGTCCCTGGGGCGGGGAAACGGCGCACTTCCTGCGCGGCGCGCATTATTCGCGCCCACCGCTACCCCACTTTGGGCCGACGACGCCAGCATGTGCGGGCTCGTGAGCGACCGCGCTCTGCGCTGCCTGCAGGCTTTCTCCCCGGACCCCTGCCCCAGCTTCTTCCGGCCCAAGGCCTGGCATTCGGATTTGGAGCCGCAGAATACCTCGGGCGTCAGACCTTCGCCGCGGGGCCCGGAGGGCACGTTCCTCCAGGTCTTTCTCCAGTTTCCCCTTCCTCTGCGGACTAGCGGTTGACAACGAAACCCCCGGGGCACGTTGCTCCCCGGGGCCTTTTGGCCCGAGGGCAGGCCCCGCGGGGGTCGGTCCGGGCTGGTGCGGTGGGCCCCCGGGGGTCACAAGGCTCAGCGCGGTGGCCGCGGGCCTTGCGCAGTAGCGGGGTTTCGTACTAACCGGGTCTCCGTTTCTGTGCCCCAGGATCGCCACGACGCGAGCAGCAATGGGAACCCCCGCCTGCCTCACCTCTCCTCCGCCGGGCAGCATCTCTACAGCCCCGCACCGCCCCTCTCCCATGCTGGAGTCGCCGAATACCAGCCACCACCCTACTTTCCGCCTCCCTACCAGCAGCTGGCTTACTCGCAGGCAGCCGACCCCTACTCGCATCTGGGAGAAGCGTACGCCGCCGCCATCAACCCCCTGCACCAGCCGGCGCCCACCGGCAGCCAGCAGCAGGCCTGGCCGGGCCGCCAGAGCCAGGAGGGGGCTGGGCTGCCCTCGCACCACGCGCGCCCGGCCGGCTTGTTGCCCCACCTCTCCGGGCTGGACGGCGGCGCCGTGAGCGCCCGCAGGGACGCCTACCGCCGCTCGGACCTGCTGCTGCCCCACTCGCACGCTCTGGACGCCGCGGGCCTGGCCGAGAACCTGGGGCTCCACGACATGGCGCACCAGATGGAGGAGGTGCAGGTGAGCGCCTCGGCCCTGCCCGGACCCGTTCGCCCCACTGCCTCTCTCCTACCCCGTCCAGGCTCCCCCGAACTTAAAGGAAACTTTGTCATTTCTCCCCCAGAATGTCGACGACCAGCACCTACTTCTGCATGATCAGACGGTTATTCGCAAAGGTACGGAGTGAGCACGAGTTCTTTTCTTCCTCTGGCATCACACACCCTGTAGTGGTTCTTAGCGGTAACTGGGAAGTTATTAACTTATTGGTGAGGTAGGGCTTTTGGTATCCGATTTGGGACATTTGTGGTGGAAGGGAGTGACAGGGACTCGAGGCAGATAGGTTTTAGGAGTGAGAAGACGGGGCATTTCTTTAAGATCTAAATGGAAAAGGATGCTCTCAGGAGCTGCCCCTCAATCTCCGGATTTGTTACTCCATAGTTTTCCCTTGGTGGGTGTTGCTTCTTGAATTTGAGAGTGTTTTTACAATGCTCCAGGAAAGAATCCCAGAGTGAGTTAAGGCTGTGACTTAATTTGGAAAACAAGTCACCACATATACCCTTAGTGGAGTGATTGGTTCTGTGACAATTTCAATTGTTGAACGGGTTGATGTGATTTTATTTCTGATTTCAAATATGCACAGGGGTAAGGAGCCTTAATTCTGACCTGCAAAAAGAAGGTGGGACACAGTTTGGTGTACAAAACAGACAGCCCTGAAAGCATCAGGCTGGGTGATCTGTCGGGTTCATGCAGGGATGAGGGGGGCGGGGGTTTGGAAAATTGGATTACTTGGGCGACTGAGTGGCTCATGAAATTAAGTTACGTACTGCCAGGATTCCCAGTTTAGCTCTGTTGGGAAATGGGGTCATCCTAAATGAAATGTAGCTATGGTCTGTTACTTGAGGTTAAACTGTTTGAAATCAACTGAGGAAAAATGAGTTTGGGGGGAAAAAAGAAAAAAGAAAGAAAACCTCAGAAAATAAACTGAATTTCCCAGTAAACTTAGAACAGGTGTGTTTGTATTTTAAAATTTACTGTGATCAGTTGCACTGAAAGATTTTGCCAGATGATTATGTCCTGTGATTTTGGATATTCGCTGAGTGAGGGGGAAAAAAGAAATCTTCATTTATTTAGTTATGAAGTAGTCTTTTGAAAACAAACGTTCTAACGAAACAGATTTTAACAGTGGTCAGAAAATGCAAACCCTCCACGCGTGGGATCTTGACTAATTAACTTCCCTAGGTGTTAAATTGTGAAATTCAGATTCGATTACCTTTGAAGAATGTGGCTTTAAAAAAATCTGCTTGCAATTTATAGTCCAACATGCAGTTAGTTGTTCAAAGAGCTCTTTCAGCTTTGGTTAGTGGTTTGCTTGGGAACGCCACTTCTGATCTTCACTCACAGGTCCTATTTCAATGACGAAGAACCCCTTGAGTCTCCCTTGTCAGAAGGAGCTGGTGGAGGCTGTGATGAATCCCAGCGAGGTCTTCTGCTCGGTCCCTGGAAGATTGTCCCTCCTCAGCTCTACATCTAAATACAAAGTGACGGTTGCCGAAGTCCAGAGGCGACTGTCCCCGCCTGAGTGCTTAAATGCTTCATTACTGGGAGGTGTCCTCAGAAGGTACATGGGGACACGTTCTGGGCATGGCGGTTGAATGGTTGGGGATGAATAACAGAAAAGGACCAGGGAGACAGTTTTAACATTTATGGAACTTTGGTGCCTAACGCTGAATTCTCATTGGCTCAGGGAGTTTTAGCACACATCTTCTCTTTTAGAACGTGCCAGATGTAGAAGGAAGTGTTAAAACAGCGCTAACAAATTCTCATTTGGTTAGAATTTGATTCCTTGTATGAGTGGTAGCATCTGTATTCAGAGTAGAGGAGCTCCATGGGTCTGGTTCCCCCGGGGAGTTGTTTTTTTGGGGGCTGCTGCAGTTTCTACAAGTGAAAATTTGTCTGCTCTGTGCAACTTGCAATGTTCTGTGATTAAAAAAAAATAATGTTGGCGATGCTGAGAAAGATTTTTGGATTTTACAGGGATTAACTAATAAATTAAGGATTCCCTGTATCACTTGATTATGAGCCATGTAATGTAGGTTGTTTCTGACAGATTTCTGTTTTGTAAGCAGCATGTTAGGCATTTAGAATTTTAAAGGGGTTTCTTGAGAAAAGAATTTTTTATTTTATTTTGTTATTATTTTGCTCAGAGCCAAATCTAAAAATGGTGGCCGATCCTTGCGGGAGAAGTTGGACAAGATTGGGTTGAATCTTCCAGCGGGGAGACGGAAAGCTGCCCACGTCACCCTCCTGACATCTTTAGTAGAAGGTCAGTGGAGTTGTGTTTTTGTTTTGCGGTGTTTTTAGTTAGTGCTTTGTTGAGTCTTTAATATTTCTCTAAAGAAAAGGTTAGGGACTTCCTGGCGATCCAGTGGTTGAGACTTCGCCTTCCAATGCAGGGGGCGTGGGTTCGACCCCTGATCGGGGAGCTAAGATCCCACATGCGGTAGGGTGCGGCACCCGCCCCCCCCCCCCGCAAAAAAAAGGTATAAGAAAAGGTTAAAAACAACTCTTAGTCACAAAAGAGAGATGCAAGCGATTTTGCCATGCGTTCATTACAATGAATCACAGTCATTTAATCAAATAAGTTAACATTTAACGATGTGTCTGCTGAAGTATTCTGTTCTGGGTCTCCCAGAAAATCATTGTTAAAAAGAAACAGGTTTTCCTAAGACATCACATTATCAGATGAACCAGCTTTTGAAGGATGCAATCGATCATTTGGTACACCTTTTTTTAAAACTGGTTACTGGTGGGCAGCAGGACCGTTTCTAGTTTTTGTAGCTGTGGCATATTGGGACTGTGGTCAGTGAAGAGAAAAGCCCTTGTATACAATGAGACTAGCTCAATTCACAGTTCCTTTGTTCATTTTCCCCATCAAAAAAAAAAAAAAAGTAATGGGGCCCACAGATGAGCCCCTCTCCCCAGTCCTAAGATAGTTAGGATGTGACATTTCAGTTTCTTGAATGGACCTGCGCCCCGAACCTGGAAAGTAGCCAAGAATGCAATACGGCCTTTTACAAAGTGGGCAAGGGAAAAGTGAAATAATTATTTTTCAAAACAAAACAAGCTCGTTGTTACTGCGCACAGGAAAATGAGTTGATGAACACGGAGGGGCTTATCCGTAAGCCTGGAGCGGCCGCCAGCACCTCGCCCAATCAGCAGGGCGCTGGGCCCCGGCTCGGGGGCCGGGGGAGCCAATGAGGGGTGGTCTCCTGGTAGTCAGGCAATCTTTTGAACACTTTCTTTCCCTGGTCTAAATGGCGCGACCGCGCTGCTAAAAGAGACTTGGCAGGGCCCTGCTCTACCTTTTTACGAGTGTCTTTGGAGGTCAGGGCAAGGAGAAAGGAGCTGCCTGTTCGATGCTGTTGGGGACCAGCTGTCCTGCATGGAGAATGGTGGATTCCGCGCGCGTGGAGCATAAATGCGGCTCCCCTAGGTTTCCTTACCGGCCAGGCAGGGGTGCTTGAATGAGAAAGCGTGTGCCTGAACAATGGTTCTCAGATGTTGATTTAGTGAATCGGGGGAGGGAAGTGGGGATGGTGGGTGAGGTCCACCATCTGGGTTTGTAAAGCTCTAGCAGCCCCAAATCTTGGAACCAGAAAGAACCCAGCGCCTCGGGTGGGAAATGACACCCTCCCCTCGTTTTCCTCCCTCTGTGCCCCCCAATACCTGAGACGAGAGGGTAGGTAGGGCTCCTAACATTTCCGGTAGGAAACACTCCTGCTTCTCTTTCTTAAAGCAACATTCTAGAGACTTACCTCCACCAGTAATGGGGCGCTCTCATTTAGAAACAAAGTTCCGTGTCAAAGACTTTTGTCCCAGTTTCATAAAGAAAAGTGACAGTTCGCTTCTTTGTCAGTCATGCTCACTCCCCCTAAGTTTTCCGACTTCTGCACTACCAACGGATGCTAGATGCTGTTTTAGCAGCGAGAGGAGCATCTGCTCAGCTTGGGCAGAGGACTGGGGTAACATCGTTTAAGTACAGTTAAAATTTTCAGACTTTTTTTTTTTTCTTACATTGTATGATTTCACCCTAGGGGAGGGTACCCACTACAAGTACCCAGGAGGTTCTGCTTACTGGCTGGATCGTTGTCCCCTTGTGTGATTGCATTTTAGAATGCAAAATGACTGCTTAGACCAATACCGATAGTGCTGGAAAAAGAGGGAAGGGACAGTTTGCCTTGGGGACCACAGTGGCCCTAAAGTCTGTTGCCATTGCCGATTATTCTAGGTGAGGCTGTTCATTTGGCTCGGGACTTTGCCTATGTCTGTGAAGCAGAATTTCCTAGTAAATCCGTGGCCGAGTATTTAACCAGACCTCATCTCGGAGGACGCAATGAGATGGCAACTAGGAAGAATATGCTGCTGGCGGCACAGTAAGTATCCAGGCTTGAGAATTTGATGCCCCGATGCCCTGACCTTGCAGCTGAGGGGCCAGCACAGTCCCTGGTGCTCAAGAACGAAAGGCTCCTTAAGTAAGTCAGGGTGTTGAGCAAGAGGAAATGGCAAGGAGCATCTTTGACAGAGTCAAATTAGAGTAACTTTCTGTAGCATTTAAAAGAATTAGAGCAGTGAGTGTATTGCTCAGAATGAGTGTTTTTGAGCCGTTTAGTTATTCAGCTCAAACTAGTTAAGCTACTCTTTCATTATCTTATTTGCATGTCTTACAAAAATGTGTTGAAGACAATTTATTTTATCACATCCAGTCAAGATCCTGCGCCTTCTGCCTCCTGATAACAAGATGTTTTTGATTTTTAAAATGTAATGATCGGGTTGTGTGTGTAGGAGACGAGGGCAAATGAAATGTCTCAAAACGACTTAATGCAGCTGAGGGATTTCTCACAGAAACCAAGAGTAAATGGATTTTAAAATCATGGTAAATGAAGCAGAACTAGTCAAGTGGGAAATAGGGCAAAAGCGAGCAGTGAACCAGCCTGTATCGAAAGAGTGAGTTTCAGGGAAATGAATTCAGGGATCTTGACAGAATTGGTTTAAGGAACCAATCTGCATCAAGTAAAGCTAGCCCTTACTCTCCTAGGCTGGAATTCTGACTCCACCTCTTACCAGTCCTGGTGACCTTGGCCAGTTGATTCTGGCATTAATCCTTTTATCTTCTCTAATTGCAGTGAGGATTAAATAAGATAGTACTTAAAAGAGTTTAGTTCAGGGCTTCCCTGGGGGCGCAGTGGCCAAGAATCCGCCTGCCAATGCAGGGGACACGGGTTCGAGCCCTGGCCCGGGAAGATCCCACGTGCCGCGGAGCAACTAAGCCCGTGTACCACAACTACTGAGCCTGCGCTCTAGAGCCCAAGAGCCACAATTACTGAAGCCCACGTGCCGCAACTACTGAAGCCCGCGTGCCGAGAGCCTGTGCTCCACAACAAGAGAAGCCACCGCGATGAGAGGCCCACGCACCGCAAAGAAGAGTAGCCCCCGCTCGCTGCAACTAGAAGAAAGCCCGCGCGCAGCAACGAAGACCCAATACGGCCAAACATAAATAAAAAGAGTTTAGTTCAGGGCCCAGCACAGAACAGGTGCTAAGCGCGGCAGCTGCCTATTGCTATCAGTTTAAAATGTACTTCCTTGGCCAGCCCCAAATTCTCGTTGCCTCTAGGTGTCATCCCCACACTAGTTTGTGCTCTTTACCTGTCACGGCCTAGATTGAACTCAGTGGTGTGTGTTGACTGTCTTTCACAGGCAAGTGTGTAAAGAATTCACAGACCTTCTCAATCAAGACCGAACTCCCAATGGGAACAACCGGCCCACTCCGGTCCTGGAGACCAGCATTCAGAACTGCTTGTCTCATTTCAGCCTGATTACCCACGGGTTTGGCAGCCAGGCCATCTGTGCTGCTGTGTCTGCCATGCAGAACTACATAAAAGAAGCCCTGATGGTCATAGACAAATCCTACATGAACCCCGGAGACCAGAGTCCAGCCGATTCTAGCAAAACCCTGGAAAAGATGGAGAAGCACAGGAAGTAAAACAGAGGTGAACAAAGGGCCGAAGCGTCTGGAAGGAAAAGGACTCTAAAACCGGTCTCGACCAGGACAAACTGGGAACCCCGCTTGCCTGGGGGACAGAGTTTGTTATCCACCTTCCCACGAAAAGGGCCTCCGTGGGATTTCCAGATCTTCACGTGCCCTCCTGGATTCCTTAGTACTTAAGGAGTGCTGAAGTGTCTCCTAAGCTCTGGACGCGCTCTCGGGAGGTGACAAGTGCTGGTTCTTTACCCATTAAGCTGATACTTTAGTTTTTGGAACCCCATTCTTCCTTTCTCTGAAAGTGGTGCTACAAGTTTTTGGAACCTTTTAAATAAATTCCCTGGGCTAACAAAAACCCACACACACATAGCTGTTGAGATGTCAAATTGATGTGATTCAGATCCACTATAACTTTCAGTGTTAAGGTAAAAGTATTTATGTAGCCTCTTCCGTCTCACCCTACATACCGCGGGAGGCAAGGATTCTGTCCGCTTAAGAACTGGTTAATAGGTTGGTATTTGACACACTTTAAATCCCTTGTTCACAGGGACCCTTCGGGTTTTACGAAACTTGTAGAAGCAAAGCCTGCTGATGATTTTATGTTTTTCTTTTTAAGAAAAAAACAAAACAAAACTTTGAAAGTTAACTCTTCAAATAGGAGGAGACTCTTTGAAAAGACATGTTCCTTTAAGGTACGGAAGCTTTATTTTGCGTATTTATTTCACATCTTGGTGTTTCGAGAAAACTTGAAAAGGGGTGGGCATGAAGCATTTTTTTTTTGCTGTCTCTCATCCCAAGTCCCAGAGGAGAATTCTGTATTTTGAGAAGCTGCGTTGAGTGTACAGATTTTATTTATGCATAATTTAATGGGGTCTGTAAATACGGGTGCACTTCTTACGACTTTTTGAGAAATGGGATTCAACTTTAATATTAGCTTTTAAAGGTGACGGGGTAATCTAAGACACATCTTTAGGCTTTATTCATATGTACACAGGGTATTAAGAGTCAAGAGTATCGTGAGTGCTGTTCTCGACTCTGGAAGACTCTAATTTAATTGAAGCTTTCTGTTCACAAAGCAATAACTTTGTCTTATTCCTGTTGGGCTGACCCCCAAGATGAGTGTGAAGTACAGTGTGTGTGGGTGAAAACGGAGTTTTGGAATTGAGCTCCTTGCCTGTAAATGTTCCCTAAATAATTGTTATGTATATGAAACCTGTATAATAAAAAGAAAGTATTCTCAATAGAAGCTGTGAAAGTCTGGTTGTAACTTGATGTGTTTTTTTTAATCTTCTAAGAGGAGTGGAAGAATGGCAGAGCTGATTTCTGGGTTTTGGCTGTGGCTTAGTTAATGAGACGGAACAGGAAATCTCTGTGCCGAGGGGAATCTGGAGTTTCATTTTGTCTCTCTTGGAAGACTGCTCTGTTGCGCCACGTCTCGCACTCATCAGTGGTTCTCACGACTGTGTATGGTACCATCTTCCCCAACACAAGGGCTGTTGGGAGATGTGTGAGGGACGGTTGATGGACAACAAGAGAGGAATCCATAGTTTGGGAATCATGTCTCTTGCGTAAGGCTGCTCAGTTGAGAAACACTGTACTTACGGTGAAGTTGCCACCTCACAATTTTGAGAATGGAAATGAGATGATTGTTGGTAAATCCTTGGGCAGATCCTCCTTGGGAGGACTTGGCATTCAGTCAAATGCAAGCAGTGGTTGTGTGGTAGGTGCTCTGAGTGTTTTCAGTCAATTGAAATGCTCCATCTTTGGGAACGTTAGGATGCCCATCGATCCAAGGGATCCTAATCATGTTGTCTGCTGGGCAGATCAGAGGTTGGGTCTCTGTACTTGCGGAGCAGAAGAGACCAGCGGGGCTTGTGTACTTGCTGGATGTGTGCAAGGATCTTGGGTGCACACCGACAGTCCTTGAGTTCAAGTTGAAGTGGCCTGGCACATCCTCCAGGAAGTGAGATGTTTATAGTTTGGCATGAGTGGCTGCACTTGAACGTTGGATAAGGCTATTGCTTCAACTCCAGTCTCATAATCCTTAATTCATAACTCTACCAAATGGTCAGCAATTCCTGATTTAATGTTGGCATTGGATGTTGTTAAGTAACGTAAACTCTGCCAGCCTGATACTGTGCTCTTGGCGGCCTGTTCTTGGCCACTGAACGTTCCCATTAAGTCGGATTTATCCGGCTGGTGTGTCAGGATCACAACTGCTTTGCGTTAGAGCAGCAAGAAGGTCTCACACTGGCGCTTACTTCTCAATCAAGACGTGAGACGTTGGGTGTTAAGAGGAAGTCATGGGGGCAAAGGGCTGAAGGAAAAAGGACTTTTCTTATCGGCATCTTCACTTGCCTTTGGACCAGAGTCTGGCTTTGAGGAGCTGTGCTGAATTGTAGTGCAGACAATGTTCTGGAATCAACCCAGGATTGAAGTGAGTCATAAGCAGGGCTTATGCCTGGCTCAGCGCTCAGCTCTCCTTTTTCCTCCCTCCCACTGGACACCCGAGGACAGCTACCGGGTTCCTGGGTCCAGTGCATGATAACAGGTCTTACTTCCCAACACTCTGAGCTGATGCTGTGGAGAACAACCAAGCAGCCTCGTGAGGTCCCCACCGAAACACTGGCTGTCTTGGCTTTCCCTTCGGTGAGAGAAGGGTTTCCTGCCCTCGGAGCGCTTCCAACTCCCAGGACCGTCAGATCAATGGACTCCTGTTTTTCCCAGGGGCCAGTGTTTTTGTTTCAAGTCTTGTGTTGGTAAGAATTCTATTCCTTTCTCCCTTTTCCTTTCACCCTGTGCCGTTGTTGCCGGCTGGCTCTTTGATAGGTTGGGCTCGCTTTTTATGAAGACACGAGATGCTGCTGAAGTCTTTGCCCTCTGGGAGAAGAAATGACGATGCTCCCTTTTTTTCCCTGGTTGCACCGAAGGAAAACCATTGTCTGAAGGCACGTGCGGTCTAACGTTTATGGATGAGAGGGACTCGGCAGGACTCAGCATCTGTAAACTGGACACCTGCCCATCCTGGTACCTGGCACCTTGGAGGTGCTCGCCTGCCTCACAGACACTCAGAGGTTCTCTGGAAGGTCAGAGGGTGTTTTCAATAGCACGTGATGGTTGTCTTATCTCCCAAGTGCACACAATTTAAGTTGTGCGTTAGGAAAGGGAAGGTTAGTCTGTTTCTCATTTGAAATGATTTCATAACAACCATCATTCTTTTCTCTTTGGGGGCCTAGTGTCAGGGTGAGGTCTGAGACCTGAAGTTCCTGTATTTGGATGTTAAAACACAGAACAGGATAAGGTCATGGGTGGGTGAGAGACAGAGAAACTCCTTCTAAGGCCCCGCAGTGGTGGGGATGCGGGAGCCACTGCCTGTTTCCCGGGGTGAGTGTTGGTTACCAGCTGTTGTGGATTCCCGTACAGGTTGCTGTGACTTCCGAGGACTTCGGGTACAGGTCCTCCTTGACTGACGATGGGGTTAAATCCCAATAGACTTATCCTAAGTTAAAAATAGCTTTAGGTCAAAAGTATATTTATTGTACATCAACTATACCTCAATTTTCTTTTTTCTCTTTTTTTTTTGGCTACACTGTGCAGCTTGTGGAATCTTAGTTCCCGGGCCCTGGCAGTGAAAGCACCAAGTCCTAACGACTAGACTGCCAGGGAATTCCCTATACCTCAGTTTTCAAAAAAAATGTATTTAATTCACTTAACCTATCAAATGTTAGAGCTTAGCCTCGCCCACCTTAAACCTCCTCAGAACACTTAAATTAGCCTGCAGCTGGGCAAAATCATCTCACAAAGCATATTTTATAGTAAAGGGTTGAATACCTCATGTAATTTGTTGACTGCTCTATGGCAGGTGGAAACCAGAATGGTTGTCTGGGTCCAGAGTGGTAGTGAGTGTGAGTCACTGACCCTCATTGGCCACCGCCCAGCATCACGAGAGGGTATCACTAGCCCAGGAAAAGGGCAAAATTCAAACTTCGAAGTATGGTTTCTACTGAATGCATATCATTTTTGCACCATTGTTAAGTTGAGACGTAAGTCAAACCATCATAAGTCAGGGACCGATTGTACTTCTCTAGTCTTTTCCTTTTCCCGGGGTGTGTTGGGGTAATGAAGTGGCGGTTTAGTTTGCCTTCCTTTACAGCAGGTGGAGAACCCAGGAAGTAGCTGCCCTTGGCTGCAAGGGGAAGAACAGTCTGAGGTTCGTTTAAGCACGTTTTCCAGGTCAGGGAGCTTTCTCTGATCCCTGGCATGGCAGTGACCGTCGGCCAATGCCTCTCTATCTGTCTGAGCTCAGTGGGCAGTGAGACTTTTCCCTTTAGTTGGAGATAAGAAAGGTTTGCTTTCGAAATTTCGATGCCGCAGCGCACGAGCGTGCTCTTCCCAGGGGCAGCTGTTGCTACTTGATGATCTGATCAGTGTTGACTTACCTTTCTCATATCTCAGATACATTGAATTTCTCTTCCAGTTGACAGTCTTCATTTGCTTCTCTGAAATCTGCAGGCCACCGGGCTGGGAGGCTTGGTGACACTTGGAGCCATCAAAACCCGACTCCTTCCTGGTTTTCTCAACCCAGGCTGGCGTTATGCCCAAGGTCCACTCATGCAGGGTGTACCTAGCCTTTGTCCGCTAGCAACACAACATAATCTGCAGAAACAAACCTGACCTCATGATTTTTGAAAATTACTATTACATTGGAGTCCATAGTTTCATGGAATGCTGAGTTACTTTTCGCACCATCATAAACACTAATTTCCCTGCCTCGTTTGGATAACATTTCGATGCGGGAGACGGGTAGAAGGAAAGCGTGGAAACTGAGAGGAGTTGAAAGGCATTACTCCAGGGACCTCTTCGGGAAGAGCTTTGTTAAGAATGTTTACAAGGTCAAATCTCAGTGGGTTTTTTTTTTTTTTTTCCTTCTGGTCGCCCCCTGAAGCTTGTTGGTTTTAGTTCCCAACCAGGGATTGAACCCAGGCCCTTGGGCCCTTTGCAGTGAGAGTGCAGAGTCCCAACCACTAGACCACCAGGGAATTCCCTTGGTTTTTTTTTTTTTTTTTCTTTTTCATGACACATCGAGTGTCCCTTGAGGCTTCCCAACATTTTCCAAGGAAACATCTTAGTCTTAAGGAATGATCCTCACAGGTGAGAGTATGGGAGTTGGATGGGCTGAAGAGGATACCCTGGCATCTGGCCCTTACTGAGATTAGAAGGCCTTAGGGACTTCATGGGTGTTAGGGGTTGAATTGTATCTCCCCAAAAGGTATGCCCTAGTCCTAACCCCTATACCTCAGTTGTGACCTTATTTGGAAATAGGCTTGTAATTAAGATGAGGTCATGCTGGAGTCCAGTGGGCCTTAATCCCATATGACTTGTGTCCTTACAAAAAGAGAAGAGGCACAGACACACGAGGGGAGAAGGCCACGTGAGGTCAGAGGCCGAGATTGGAGGGATGCAGCCACGAGGGTTGCTGGGTTGCTGGCCACCTCCCGAAGATGGAAGAGGCAGGAAGGATTCTCCCCCACAGATTTCAGAGGGAGCGTGGCCCTGCTGACACCTTGACTTGGATGTCTACCCTCCAGATGTGTGAAACAATAAGTTTCAGCTGTTTTAAGTTGCCCAGTTTGTGGCACTCTGTTATGGCAGCTCTAGGAAATGAATACAATTGTTAAATTCTTTTTCCTTTGCTCTTTTCTTCCCATTGATCTTTCTGTGGGTTCTTTTCTAAACATGCATATCATATCTGCACAAAGAATGAGAAAGCCACCTCCATGGTCTAACCACTGGGCCAGGTCCAATTAACATCATGGAGACCCTTCAGTGTTAAATGAAGCATCATTTTCCTGCTTGTACCTTCTTAACAGCTACGTTGATGCATGGTGCTGTCGCCTGGTGGCAACTGCATTAGCCAGTGACCTGGTCTTTCATCATCTTGGGGAGAAGTCACCCCAACATCCCTGTCCAAAGCAAATTCAAAACCCTGAGAGGTCCCTTTCACTTCCTTCTACTTGTTTCATTTCACTGGGTACCTCTGGGTATCCCAATATTGACCCCTGAGAGCAATGGCTGCTAAACTTGGCAGGTCATCAGAGGTCCTTGGAAGGATCAGATATTGAGGTCCTTCTGTTGCCTTTGACCTACTGAATCAGAAACTCTGGGCCTAGGGTCTAGGAATCTATTTTACTAAAAACAAACTTCTCCTGGCGATCTTGATGGTGAGCTGAGTTGAGGAACCACTGCCTTCCAGCATCTTCTAGCTCTAACGTTTTGCTGAGTCACATCCCTTCTGGATGCTCTGTGTCCTCAGCACCTTCTCCAGGTGATGTGCTCCGGCTCTTAGAATCTTAGATGCACACGGTGATCACGGAGCACTTGGGACACATTATGGTTCAACTGTCTGGCTTCTCCAGTGGACTCTAAGTGCACGATGGCAGGCACCAGGTCCATCTTGCCCTCCAGAGTCTCACCGCGCACTGACTAGCCCGATGCCCAGCACAGGGTATTTGTTCCATAAAATATGTTGAATCCTGGGGCCGAGCTGGGTGAGAGTGGCGTTTCTGGGGTGGTCCCTGCAAACAGCCCTTCCCTGGAGACACTTCATGCCTCAGGGCCACATAGGCAGCCAGAATGACCCACCAGAAGGTGTTTCATCCTCTCTTCTCCTGAGCTACGCCAGCACACATGGCGGGGGAGTGTTCTTCTTAGGGAAGATGTGTATTAGGATTGAGTAGGCGGTGCCTCTTTCTACCCGCTGCCCTTTTTCAGGGTCTGAAATCTGTCTTGTTATGTTGGGGATTTTGACATCATTCTTGGATACTGGGAGTTGGCCTCTTCCTGTTCTCACTCCCAGCCAAGGTGGGGTTGATGTGAGTCAACTTTCACTTTGGGATCAAAGAATCTGGTCCAGGTTTGGGACATGGCTGAGGTTGAGCGCCCTGTTCCCAAGGCAGATCGGCCTGATCGGGGTCAGACTCGGCCACTTCCTGCTGTGTGGCCTTAGGCACGGTCCTTCACTTCTCTGAGCCTCCTTTGCCTCACCTCAAAACTGGCGTCTTAGTTGCCCTCCCGTGAGGATGTTGGGAAGATGAATAAGATGATGATGTACCACAGGGTACAGCATCCTGCCTGGTGCCTGCTCGGTAAACAGCAGCTGCTGGTATTGTGAACTTTTCCCGTGCCAAAACTGTCATTCAAAAATGACCCAGGAAAATGCAGCTGACATTTGAGCTGGGAGCTTGCCTAGCTCGTACTTAGCTGCTAATGCCCTGTGCACCCCTGCTAGCCTCTGCCCTGAGTTTGGTGGCATCACCAACATCTTTTCTACAATAGCTGCTGTTTCTGATGCACTGGGGTCGGCTCCAGCCTGCAGAGACCCCCTGTCCTCTGCCTCAAACTTGATGACAAGTTGGAACCCATCATCTTACAGAAAACTCTTAGAACTTTCATAACCTTTTACAAGACCAAATTGATAACAGTTTGGTGAGTGATCCTACAGATGCTAAGGTTTTCAACTCTGGGACTTATCTCCTAAGCAGTCATTGATTCATTTCATCAATAAACAGCCAGAAAGCACCTGTTCCAAGTCAGCCAGTCTTCTCGGTAGTGGAGTAGCAGACAAGTATCCAAGACAGATGAAACCCCCACCCCCGCACCCCAGAGCTTACTCCTCAGTATGGGAGCCAGACGTGGATCCGACACATAACTAAAGAGAGAAGTTTTGAGGACGCTAAGTGCCACGATGCAAATAAGACGGGGACTAGGGATAGAGAGGAGGTGCTGAAAGAGGTGGTGGGCAGTCCCTTAGCTGGGGTGGTCAGGGAAGGCTTCCTGAAAGAGGGGACATTTTAACTGAGCCTTGAATGATGGGAGTGGGCCAGCCACAGAGGCCCCAGGTGGAAAGGAGCTCAGGGATGGGGAGAAGGCCAGGGCAGCAGCATGGAATAAGAGGAGGGGGGAGGTGTGACAGGGAAGCAGGAGTCAACTCATGGGGCTTGGCGGCCGCATTAAGGGGTTTGAATTTAATTCCAATTGCAATTTGATTTGAAGCAAGGAAGAGACGGAATCTTTTAAATAGACGATTCCAGGCTTCCCTGGTGGCGCAGTGGTTGAGAATCCGCCTGCCAATGCAGGGGACATGGGTTCGAGCCCTGGTCCAGGAAGATCCCACATGCCGTGGAGCAACTAAGCCCGTGCGCCACAACTACTGAGCCTGCGCTCTAGAGCCTGCGAGCCACAACTACTGAGCCTGCGTGCCACACCTACTGAAGCCCACGCGCCTAGAGCCCGTGCACCGCAACGAAGAGTAGCCCCCGCTCGCAGCAACTAGAGAAAGCCCGCGCGCAGCAATGAAGACCCAACGCAGCCAAAAATAAATAAATAAATTTATTAAAAAAAAATTTTTTTTAACCTGTTTCCTAACTTTGGAATCAGCGCGGTTTCTCACCTGAAGCAATTTTCTGGAGCACAGGTGAGGGACGGTAAGAGGCTGCCCCTCCACCCGCATTCCCCATTACTTTTTCTCTTTGGCCAGGAATACTGATTTTCTGCAAGCAGAGACTTTGTTCCCCCACTAACATGCATATATATTCTTTTTCCCACAAGACAGAAAAAATTCAGTGCTGGCAGGCACCAACCATTTAAGAAAATCTTCAGAAAGAATTTTCTCAGCTGTTCCGTTTTAATTGTTGTTTTCCCTATCCATTGTTGCTAACTCGTTCTAGCTCATGACAGAATGAATTTAGGTGTCACAAACAATTCCATTTTTATTGTTGACAAAAGTAATACACATCACATGCCGCTACACTCTTAGAATATCCTTGGGAGGACAGATGAAGGCCCATGAAGAGGCTGCCCTGGGCAGGGGGCTTGGAGGTTGAGACCAAGGCTGAGGGTCTGGGGTGGCCGGGAGGTGGATCTTCCACTCTATGTCATTTTGTCCAGCTTGAATGTTTTAACTTGAGTGTGGTGAAAACCAACAAAAGCTGCTTACAAACCTAACAAATAAAATAAAATAAAATACAAACCCTAGGTTTAGTAAAAGCACTGAAAAAATAACATCTGGGGAATTCCCTGGCAGTCCAGTGGTTAGGACTCCACACTTTCAGTGCTTGAGGGCCCAGGTTCAATCCCTGTTCGGGGAACTACGATCCTGCAAGCTGTGTGGCGCAGCCAAAAGAAAAAAAAAAAAGGAAAAAAAGAAAATGCAGAATAACCATTTATAAATAAATAAATACATAAATAAAATCTGATGCTTGCTGTAACACAAAGAACCTACAGAAAACACACCTGCACCATGTTATTTAATTCCCTAACAACCCTATTTTAGCCCATTTTGCAGATGAGGCACTAGAGGCTCAGACAAAGGTAAGGAAGTTTCTGAAGTTCTTATAGCCAGTAAGCCGCAGAGCCGGCTTCCAGAGCACGCCTGGCTGCGTCCGGGGGTGGCACTTCTGACCCAGTGCTGTCCTGTCCCCAGATGGTAAGACATTACATTATTGAGCACTCAGTACGTGGCAGCCACTGTTTTAGACCCTTTTCATATTAAACTAGTTTACTCTTCCTGACAACTGTAGGATGTATGTATTACAACCCGCATTTTACAGATGGGGAAACTGAGGCTCCGAGCCGTGAGTTGCCTGCGGGAGTTTCCTCACTTGGTGGATGGGCAGCCCAGACTGGAGCTCTGACTCCAGCGTCTGGTCTTGGGAAGCAGCAGCCTGTCCTGGAGGCAGGCCGGCCAAGGGGTGGTTCCTGGGAAGGACCCTCTATGCCTTAGTTTCCGAGTCTTTAAGGAAGGGCCCATAAATAGAAGATAAAAATATCTGAAAGAATAAACGTTCTACCTCATGCAAAGTGCTTGGCTCAGTGCCTGGTATGTAGTAAGTGCTCAAAAAAAGTTAGTTTTTAAGCTTTTAATCTTTTTTTTTGGCCGCAGGGCATGCGGGACCTTAGTTCCTCCACCAGGGATTGAGCCCACACCCCCTGCAGTGAAAATTCGGAGTCTTAACCACTGGACTGCCAGGGAATTCCCAGTTTTCAGCTCTTTTGAAACAGGTGGAATGGAACAATCTCTGGTCAAAAAAGAGAGCAAAAGAATAAGAGGAAGAGAGAAAGGAGGGGGGCGAGCAGGAATGAAAAGGAAGGAAGGAAGGAAAGGCAGAGGGAAGGAAGGAGGAAAGAGGGGAAGGCAAGAAGCCCCACTCTGTGCCTCCATGGTAGGCTGGCCCCTTCCACCCTTTGCAGAGCGGGGGAGGGTGGAGCTCCTGCCAACAAGCTCAGGGTCCCTGCCCAGTGTCCAGCTCCGGGTTGCCTCAGGCTTCAGGGCTCAGTTTGCCATCACCGCTGCCCTTCCCATGGCTCGCCTTTCTACCTGGCACCTTTTCCTCTACCTCCTGTGCTCTCGCCTACTCACTCCTCAGCCCCAGCTCCCACCTTTTGTGCAAGTAAGACCCAGAAAGTCAGTCACAGGGAAGGAAAACCCGTGGAAGCTGCCCTCGGCTTCCTTTAGCTGGGACCCCTGCGGCCGACCCTCCCCTGGAGGTGGCCGGTCTTGGAGCTCCAGAGGATGTCCAGCTCAGGATGAATTTCATACTGGTTCTGAAGCCGGACACCTCCAGATGCCCTGTCACAGTAGGACAAGGAATCAGAGGAATGGGCACACTGAGGGCGGCTGGCCTTGTTTGCTCAGAATTAAAAATTCCTCAAGCTTACAGTTCAGAGAAGGTGGAGATGGGTGAGCCCAAGGGTGGGGCTCATTAGAACTTTATTGACTGTCAACAGTGGAAGGAACCTTAGAGGTCATTGGCTAAACCACTGATTTGGAAAAACAAAATTTGTTTAAATGGTAAATTCCTTTGATGCCCTTGAAGTGGTTATTTGAAAGAATTACAATAATAACAGGTATTGTTTATTTATCACTTATTATGCACCAGGGTCTAGGCCAAACGTTTTACATCCATTATTTCTTTTCAATCTTCCAAATAACCCTCCAGGGAGATACTATCATTATCTGTGCAGTAAGTGAGGCTGAGGGTGGTGGCCTCGAGTCCCCTGGCTGAGATGGGGTCCCGGCTGCCTCCCTCTGCCTCTGGGAAATGGGATTGGAAACTCCCAGGTCTTGTTCTTCCAACCTCCTGTTTACGGTTGACAAAAGTGAGAACCAGCCAGGAGGATTCATTGTGTGACCAAGAGACAAAGTTAAGAGAAAGTTAAAGATCTTGGAAGTACAATTCCTGGCCCAAGAGAGTGCACACATCTCTATGGTTTTGATGATCCCACCTGCCATATTGGCCCGCAGAGAGAATGGTCCAAGAAACACGCACCAGCACGATACAAGGGCTGGGTCTCCAGCTGTTTGCCAAATTGGAGTGCTGTATTCTTAATTTTTCTAGTCTGATGGGTAGAAAAATACCCCGTGATTACAATGAATGCATTTTAAAGAAACCTACCAAATGTTGGTGGGCCACACTCACCCTCCTCCCCAGTGATCTACAATGTGGGGCTTCAGGTTCTGCTTTCCCTCTATTTTATTTTTAGTATAAATTTATTCATTTGTTCATCTTTGAACTCAATAGTGCTGTGTGCCAGGCACTGTTCTAGGTGCTGGGGACACTTCAGAAAATTTCCCTTAGATCCGTCAGATGGAGTACAGCCCTGCCTGCATCTTGATTCCATACTTCTAGTCTCCAGAAAGGTTAAATTCTGTTGTGGCTTCTATCTATGCTTAAAAGTCGATCAGAGTTGGGATGTATTTTGAACGTAGAACCAAGAGGATTTGCTGATGGGTGGGATGTGATGTGGGAGAGAACTGGAGGAGTCCAGGCTGGTCCAAGGTTTTTGTTCTCAGTGTCTGGAAGGATGACTGGGAATCAGGAGCAGGTTTAGGAGAGATCACGGGCTTCTCTTTGGAGAGACTGAGTCTAAAGTGACTATCAGACATCCAAATAGAGGCCATCATGCATAAGTTCCCACCTGCCCTTTATTTTGATTATTTTTTTGCTTGAGGATATTTATTTTTTATTTCTTTTTATTATTTTTTATTTTTTTTGCGGTACGCGGGCCTCTCACTGTTGCGGCGTCTCCCGTTGCGGAGCACAGGCTCCGGACGCGCAGGCTCAGCGGCCATGGCTCACGGGCCCAGCCGCTCCCCGGCACGTGGGATCCTCCCGGACCGGGGCACGAACCCGTGTCCCCTGCATCGGCAGGCGGACTCCCAACCACTGCGCCCCCAGGGAAGCCCGAGGATATTTCTTGTAGATCTTTACAAGGTGGTACATAAAGAAGTGCCTCGCTCTTGTTCGTAGCTGTATAGTATTCCGTTGTATGGATGAACCGTTTATCCTATTGTATGGAAGGACCAGAACTGGGCATGTTTTCAAGTGATTGGATGAATCAAATTACGTATGGTGGTTTGTTCTTCCATGACAAACCTTTTTTTGAGTGTTTACTGTGTGCTTGTGCCTGTGAGGAATCTGAGAGCAATAACTTCATCAGGGAGGTACGTTGATGCAGTGGGGGAGGGGCTGCAGCTTCAGATCCACACTCTGTGAAATGGGTTGTTGTGTTATCTAGAGAAAACCGACACGGAGCCCCCAAAACAGTATTTTGACGTAGGCACCCAACATGTGATATCACCTGCTACCATTTCTTATATAACCATGTCCCAGAGGCTCGAGAGGTGCAGGGTGTTTTGTAAATACGAGTCCCATCTTCCTTGAAAAATCACTTATGTGGTCCAACAGCTCCGTTTTGGAGATTCACAGTCCTCTTTAATGCACCAAAGGCTCTGATAAATCCTGCAGTAAAGAAACTTGTTTAACCCACTGTTATGAGAAATGCTGGCTTTGGTTGACACATCAGAGATCAGACAAACATCACAAAAAAACAGGTTTGTGTCAACTTTTCAATGAGTGATGCCTCTCTTAGGTGTAACCTCTTGTCTTGTTCTTTTGACTCTGAAGGTTTTCCTCCGTTTTGTCCTTGAAGACAGTGCAATAGTCTCCGTCTGATCACTACACACGATCTCTGGGGGAGGCCCCAGCCGTCCGCTGTCAGGCCTGGGCTCACCCCATGAGGCACCAGGGTACAGTATGCAAATTAAATAGCACCCGGTATGTGACTTAAGTAGCACCCCACCAAGAGAGCTCCCTCCCATGGAAAACCGGACCTACCCTGGGTCTTTCATGAGAACATTTTTACCCTGGGGCTCCCGAGGTTTAGCTTCTGGAGTTACAGTATAAAAGGGAATGGCTTTAAAAACCTCAACGCAACTTCTTGGGTGATGGAAATGTTTTAAAACTGGATAGTGGCAATGATGATGGGACTCCAAAAGTTACTGAAAGCCACAGCACTGAGTACATGCAGTGGGTGACTTTGGTGGTATGGAAGTTATACCTTTATAAAGTTGTTTTTATAAAAGAAGGCAAAAAGAGAAAGACCCAACAATCTCTAGTCCTGAGTCTGCGGAAGGGATCGTGTTTCCTCTGCAAGTTACACATGGGGTTTTCACAGGGCAGAACATGTGCCGTGCCAAAGGTGGGCTGGAGAGGGCGTTCCGGAGTTTCTCCTGCAAATGGATGAATTCATGGCTTAGGTGGTGGGAGCTTCTGCCCATGTAGAGCTGACCAGATCAGATGTCCACCCCCAAAGGGCATGATCGCCTCGCAGCCAGAAGCACTTTGGCCAGCTGCTTGCGCTGTGATTTGTGGTTGACTTTGCTGGGTGGTGGTTTCTGAGGAAGGACAATTACACTGATTGAGCCTTTCAGGAAATCGTCCCTGAAGAGAGGTAAGAAGACCTTAATTATGGCCCTGGCTGCCAATTAGAGTGAGATCCCGAGTTTATGAATCCAAGAAAGTCTCACCAGACTTCTGCTGCCCCTTGGCTTTTAGCTCCAGAACATGTACAAGGGAAGATGGGTTCTAGAATTTACGGTATCGGCTCCCAACTTGGTCTGTAGTTTCTTTTGAAATCATTTAGCTGCTTGTCCTTAAAGAATTTCTAACTGTGATGTAGGAGAAGAGTTTCCAGTTTATGTTCTCTTAAAGGGACTCAAATTTCTCCCTTCCTTTCTCCCTCTCATGAACGCACTTACGTTTCTAGACACCTACTGTGCGCCAGGCCCAGTGTGGGCACAGGGATGCGCCCTGGAAACCAGACAGGCTCTTTCTCACCTCCGTGGAGAGTCTAGCCCAGTGAGGATGTATAGCCCACACCAGCCCCTGCCCTCCCTCTGCCCTTTGCCGTGTGACCTGTGACAAGGGGCGGACCCTGCCCCACTCATGGCAAAGCACTCAGACTGTCCTGCCTGACCCTGGAATTTTGAAATCACATTTCAGTAAGTCTCTATGGACCCCACTCTATCGTTTCTGCATTTATAAGATATTTATTGAGCACCTACTATGTGCCAGCTCATTTATAGCATACGCTGATGAATCAGGTAAACCTGGTCTCTGCCACAGAGGTGATGGTCTAGCGATGACAATTGTCACCGGTGCCCTTTGCCCCCATGGGATCCTCCCAGTGACTCATC
This sequence comes from Delphinus delphis, assembly GCF_949987515.2. Taxonomy (NCBI): domain Eukaryota; kingdom Metazoa; phylum Chordata; class Mammalia; order Artiodactyla; family Delphinidae; genus Delphinus; species Delphinus delphis. Next base: position 6,065,408 of record NC_082697.1, on the reverse strand, counting down.
TCAGGGGTGGGCACCATCTTGTTTCCATTTCACAGACACCGTCATCAAACGGTGGGTGGGAGCCGGCGTCCCACCAGCCCAGCCTCCTGTCGCTTCCATCCTGTTGCTGACCACCGACTTGTAGTCCCTGAACCTCAGCAGCTGAGGCCGAGGGTGATCTGTGTGGACGCCACCCTCCAACCCCCACTCAGAAAAGCTGGAGAACCCTCCTGCATTTCAAGGTCATTTCCATAAGAAGTGAAAATCCGATCTGAGCTGGCCCTGCCTAGTGATTTACAATTCCCCAAACAGGGCGGTCCCACCTAGTCTTGTTGTCTCCCTTCTGATCCACTCAACCCTCTACCCCCACCACGCCCCACCTCAGTTCCTGTTTATTGCTATGGACTTGTGACAGCGAAGGGCCTCAAACAACAGAGAAATGTAATTTAAAAAAAAAAGTTAAGGAATATTATGATAGCGTCTAAAAGTTCACATTGAACAAATAGACTTTTTTTTTAGACAGACAAATGCAATGTAATGTATCATTCAAAAATGGATTGACTAAAAGCACAGCTGTTAAGAGAAGGGATCTGGAATCGGGATGAGCCTGGACCCAATGCCTGCCTCTGTCACATCATGGCTGTGCCACTTGGGTAAGTAAATGGGCTGCCAGCCTCAGTTTCCCTGTCGGTCCCATGGAGAGTTGGTGAGGTTTCCTGAGGCAATGCAGGTCCAGTGCTGTGAGCGGTGCCTGTCCCGTAGAGGGGCTCTGTCTGGGGGTTTTGTCTGAGGCAGTGCCGGTGGGCAGTGCCACGTGGGACCCAGTATGCAGCCCCATGTGAGACCCAGTGTGCAGCCGTGGATGGCGTTTCCTGTGTGTGCACCTTGGTGTCAGCAGGGATACTCGCACTTGGAGGGGGTCCAGACTCAGGGTTTGAGGCTGGTGGTGAAAGTACAGCCTCGTGGGGTCAGGGGGTGGGGGGTGGGGTGCCTGCTCTGCCGTCCTCCTTGGAGAAGCCTTCTAGGACCCTTCCAGGTGCGCTTGACCCGTCATGACTTTGCCCCGGCTGAAACAGAGGTAACAGCAGGACACTTTGCAACGGAGTTGATTGCATTCTCATCCTGGAGATGGGATAGTGACGTCCAGGGGGTCAGAGGCCACATTTTATCCATCTTTGTGCCGCTCCCGTCCAGCCCAGTGCCCAGTGATTGGATAGCAATGCTGGGGTCAGACTGCCTGGGTTTGAGTTTCAACTCCTCTACTTACCAGCTGTGTGCTCCTGGGCAAGTTACTTAACCTCTCTGCGCCCTGTTTCCTCATTGGGAATAGTAGTAATAGTAGTCCTCGAATGAAAGGATGATTTTGAGGAGGAATGAAGGTCTCGCATGTACCTTCCACTCTGCGTGGCACGCAGTAGGCATTCATTCCTTCATGGACCCATTCAGCACATGCTCATTCTCTGCCATGTATACACCAGGTCTTCTAAATGATGGGAGTCAACAGAGAACAGCTAGACAAAGATCCCTTCCCCTCCCAGAACTTCTATTCTAGCTGGGCTGCGAACAAATAAATAAACAAGCGAAATAGATAGCATGTTAGATAATGATGAATGCAATGGAGAAAAAGAAAATGAGAAAGAGGAGGCCACCCTCAGTGAGAGGGTGATGTTATGACGATGATTAATCTGTAAAGAGCAGGTATTCTACACAAGACGGGGAAGCAGTGAATCTGGGCTCATTTCTATGTTTCAGTGAAGTGGCATTAAGGTAGGGGAGTGGGAAGTGGGGGGGTAAATTAAGGGAATATTTTCTCCAAATGACCTAATAAAGTTGCTTTTCCTCCAGACATGTAAGAGGAAGGCTCAAGCTCCCACCCACTTTGGGCTGCTCCAGGAAGGTGGAAGTGATAGGTGATTCAGCACTCACCCTGGCGGACCCTAGAATTCTGCTCTTACAGCTAGATTTGCCTCTTGGGGAGAGCGTTGGACCCCCAGAGGGTGGGTCTGGCCAAGGTCAAAGCTTATGCAGAATCCTCATGATAGATGCCACTGAGACTGGGTCATTTGATGATTTCTTGTCATTCTTCTATGGACTTAGTTTAAAAATGTGCTTATTTTATGAATGTTCTCTCCTCCACTGCTTATGGGGAAGACACACTGCAGAATGAACTATCACATCAGTAGAAAATGTTCTGTTCATCTTGGTCCCACTGAGCCTAGCATATGGGCAAAGCAGCTACTGTATGCTAACTACCATTAGATGCTTACCACTTCATTCATTCATTCATCCATTCAGTAGACTTTTGTCTGCTGTCATGTACCCAGCATTATTTAGGCAAACCCCTATGATCCAGGGGTCAACAGACAGTAAACAAGTAAATGGTCAAATACAATGAAAGCACAGCCCATCTAGAGTTCTATGAAGGAAATAGAGAATGATGGTGGACGTTGGGCAGTGTAGGCCAGGTGGAGGTGCCATTTGAGTTGACACTTGAACGATGACAAAGAGCTGCCATGGGAGGATGTGGGAGGAGCATCTGGCAGAGGGAACAGCATTTGCAAAAGTGCTGAGATGGGAACAAACCCTGGCATGAGAAGTTTAGGGAAAGCCAAGGTGGCTGGGCTGGTGGCACAAGGGAGCCAGTGGTGCGGACCAGGCTTGAGCAGGGCTTGATCAGGCAGCGCCTTGCAGCCCGAGGTACGAGATCTGGAGTTAATTCTGAGAGCACTGGGTAGCTTCTGGAGGGTTATGTTTTCAGATCACTACTCTCGGGCAGAGGATGGACAGGAAGGGGGTCGGGAGATCAGGGAGGAGGCCCTTCGGTGCTTCCGTGAGAGGAGCAAGGATGGGGCTGGGGGTGCTGGTGGTGGACACAGTGGGTTTAATGGTGGGCCCCCAAAGAAACGTCTACGTCCTAATACCTGTACCTTGTGATTGTGATCTTATTTGGAAAAAGTCTTTGCAGATGTAATTAAGTTAGAGATCTCTAGATGAGATCATCCTGCTTAACCAGATGGGCTGTAAATCCAATGACATGTGTCCTTATAAGGGACAGAAGAGGAGAAAACACAGACACATGAAGAGGAGGAGGTCCTGTGGCCATGGAGACGGAGATTGGGGTGATGCAGCCACAAGCCAAGAACATCTGGATACACCAGAAGCTGCAAGTGGCACGGAGGGATCCTCCCCTAGAGCCGTCAGAGGGAGCACAGCCCTGCCGACACCTTGATCTCAGACTTCTGGGCTCCAAAACGTCCGTTGTGTTAAGCTGCCCAGTTTATGTTAATTTCCTGAGCCGCCCCAGGAAACCAATATGGTGTGAAAATGGTAGGAGTGACAGGATAGCAGTTACATTGCCTCAAAGTACCTTCTCACAGGGGGAACGTAACTTGACGGTGGAGATGCCCGGCTGATACCACTTTGACCGAGGGACCAAAGTTAACCTCGCCCGTAATGCCACCTTACCCAAGGAGGGTCCTCCTGCCCGGTGTTGCTGGAGCCAATAGAATGAGACCGAGTTCAGTTCAGAAGCCAAGGAAAGTTTTATTCTTTGACCAAAGAATGGAGAGGACTGAACCCATGCTCTAGAGCACAGGCTCCCCTCGACCCGACCCAGGCCGTGGGCGGGGCTGCTTCCTAGGGATCTCTGCGCGCGGAGGGGCGGGGGCGGGGCTTCTGCGCGGCCCGCAGAGCTGAGCGGCCAGGCGCCTGCGCAGCCCTCTTGCGCAAGGAACTCTGGTCTGAAGGGCTGGGCGCCTGGCCTCTGCGTGACGCACCGTGTGAGCCAGTGACAGCGGACGAAGCAGAAACGAGAAAAAAAGGTTAGACTTGACTCTCATTACCCAGATTCTAGTTTTATTTCCTGGGACTTGTTAGTGGGCTTTGCTGGTGACAGTGACAGACTCATGTATGGTACTGCCTCCCGGTGGGATGGGACAGGACGGGATAGGCGCCCGTCTGGGGCCGGAACCAAACTGCACCCCGAACTGCTTCCTCCGGGGAGTCGGTGGGCACCCTTGTCCTCATCTTCATCTTCGCCTTGCGCAGAGGCTCAGGCCAATCTCAGACATCTGGGGCCGAGGTCAGGCCCAGGCCAGACGCCCAAAGTTCACTGTCAGTAACAGAGGTGCAGAGAGGAGCGGCCTTGAAGCTTGTGGCGCAGGGGCTGCCTTGCGTGTGCTCCGACCGAGTGCTTCCTAACTATCTTGCCAGTGTGCCACAAGTGACGAAAACAGACCCAGAGCACGACCGCCAGTTTCCAGGCCCACACAGACAGTAGGAGGCAGAGCTGCGTGTCTCACCAAGTCGGGATTTTGCCCTAAAACCTGTGCTCCTTGGCCTAAAACCTGCCCTGGGCCCTTTGAAAGGAGGAATTCTCAAAGAGCTTTTCCTTCTTGAAGCTGCATTAGGGCTGTTAGGATAAGAAGGTATTCTGTGCAGCTGGGAGTGAATCCGCTAGAGATTTCTCTTCAGAAACTGGAGATGGGGCTGCAGGGGAGAATCCGATGGTTAGATGATGTAAGGAAAAATACGAGTAAATTTAAGCACTAAAGCAATAATGAAAAGGGCTTTCCTTCCAATCGTAGGATGCTTACTTGATGCCGGGAACTCTGCCACGTAGTTTTGACACATTATCTTTGTGTTTTTAATATTTCAATCACTTTCAGCATTTAAGCTACATCCAACTCCCACCAGAAGTAATGTTTCCCCTGCGGGTGAGAAGAACACTCCAGGTCATGTGTAGCTGCTCTGTTCATAGTAATAATGTCCATGAGATGCCAGCTTAGGTGTGCTAGGAATATATATACACATACACATATATAAGACAGACTTTATAGATATGTACATATAGTCATATATACAGTCATAAATATAGTCATATATATACAATCATATATATGACAGACATATATACAGTTACATATATATAGTCATATAAACAGACATATATAGGCTTATATACACAGTCAGATGTATGGCAGACTTTTATATATATATAGTGTGTATATATATACATATATCTATTTATATATTCATATATATATAATAGACTTCTGCCTCTGAGCCATGGGCCATGTGGAGGAGGGGACGTTGCCATGGGAAGGGGTGGATGGTAGTGATCACATGGGCTTTGCTTTGGGCTCACTGTGCAAAAGGCACGGAGCTAAGCCTTTTGCACACATTTTCTTATTTAATGTCCCCCTGCCCTAAAACTTAGGAGACACAACTCTCACTCCTGCACTAGGCTGGAAGCTCCTGGGCACAGAGGCATTTCCTGGACAGTTCACTGCTGTGCCTAGAACAGAACCCGGCATGTCATGAGCGCCCAGCACATGTCTGGAGGAATGAATTATACTGAATTAAGTATTTGTCGAATCAAGACGTGTTTCCACCCCCAAGTACACACGGCCAGGAAGTGGAGGAAAGTGAGCAAGGCCTGTGGATCTGCTCAGGCTCACTGGGGAGCCTGCTCCCCTCTTTCCCACGTGGGGCAGGCGGGAGGGCAGCCAGGCAGGGGCGGGGATACAGCCCCTCCCTCGTGGCTGGGGCGGTGGTGCAGTGGGTGCGGACACGTGGGGTTATGAGGGTTTACCTTTCAGCCACTGGCTTAGAATTCCCAGGACGTGCAGAGACCTGGGCCCGGAGGAAGCGTGGGTGTCAGGAGAGGACCTTTGGCTTGGGAGGGGTCATTCTTTTGCAGAGTCTAGTCCTCGTGGAGCTGTTTGCACGGTGAGCCTCCCAGGCCCACAGATGAGTCAGAATACGTTTCTTCCTTTAAGGGGCTTATTCATTGGAGGGGGTGGACACCACACTGGACTATGTTTAATTTAAAAATTTTCTAGATTATAAAAAGAAATTAGTGTAGTAAGAAGTTTCCAACAGAACAGAAGGGAAATGTTTGCTGAAAAGTAGGTTTTGTTGTTCTCCCGGACCACCTTCCCTCTCCTGGGGGTGCTGTTACCTGGTAATGCTTCCCTTCCAGAAAGTCTGTGCAATTGTGTGGTATAGACCCTTTATAGCTTTGTACTTTACACACTCTTGTGCACCTTATCTTTTTTCTTTCCTTAAAATAATAGCACGTATAGCCCTCTGGCATCATTTTTCATGGTGGTATACTACTCCAGTGTGCATGTGTACCATGGTATATTTAACATTTAACCTTGGTGCTGTTCTATTTCCTTTGCTAACACAAATTATGCTGCAAAGAACCTACCTGAATACTCATCTTTCCGAACATGTGGAAGAACATATGTACATTCTATCATATATCTGTATATAATATAAAAGTAGAGGGTCTTCCGTGGTGGTGCAGTGGTTAAGAATCCGCCTGCCAATGCAGGGGACACGGGTTCGAGCCCTGGTCAGGGAAGATCCCGCATGCCACGGAGCAACAAAGCCCGTGCACCGCAACTACTGAGCCTGCGCTCTAGAGCCTGCGAGCGGCAACTACTGAGCCCACGTGCCACAACTACCGAAGCCCGTGTGCCTAGAGCCCATGCTCCGCAACAAGAGAAGCCACTGCAGTGAGAAGCCCGCACACTGCAACAAAGAGTAGCCCCTGCTCTCCACAACTAGAGAAAGCCCACGCGCAGCAACGAAGACCCAACACAGCCAAAAAAATAAAAACAAATAAATAAATAAATTTATAAAAAATATATATATATATAGAAGTAGAATTCCTAGAATAAAGGGTATGATTTTTGAAATCTACTGTAGTTATTACCAAATTACCCTTCTAAAACATTGTATCAATGTTTATTATCACAAATCTGATGATTCTTTTCCCATATTTATAAACACTGTGTTATCATACTTTTCATTTATTTATTTATCTATTTACTTATTTGGCGGTGCCGGGTCTTAGTTGCAGCATGCGGGATCTTTGTTGCCGCATGTGGGGTCTTTAGTTGCAGCATGCGGGATCTAATTCCCTGACCAGGGATTGAACCCGGGCCTCCTGCATTGGGAGCACAGAGTCTTGGCCACTGGGCCACCAGGGAAGTCCCTCACACTTTTTGCTCTCTGTAAATCTGATAGCTAAAAATGACATTTCCTAGTTTATATTGACATTCCTTTAATTACGTGGTTGAGCATTTTTTTTCCCGTATGTGTTTTTATTTTTATGTGAACTGCCTTTTCATATCCTTTGCTCTTTTTTTTTCTATTGCCTTGTCTTCTTAACATTGATTTGTAAGAGGCTTATATTAATGGTTTGTCTGTCATACCACTTTGGATTATACAAGTCTGGGTCGGGGTCTTAGTGTAGTGATAGACATAAGTCCAGAATAATGTGGGAACAAAGACAGGGGTCCCATGATGTTAAGTGAGTTTATATAAGTCAGGAGAGACTTTTGGGAGGAAATGATATGGAGATGAGTCTTTTTTTTTTTTTTTTTGCTGCGCTGTGCAGCATGTTGGATCTTAGTTCTCTGATCAGAGATGTAACCTATGCCCCTTGCAGTGGAAGCGTGGAGTCTTAACTACTGGACTGCTAGGGAAATCCTGGAGATGAGTCTTAAAGGATGTGCTGAAGGAAGAAGATGTATCAGAAGAGTAGATTACATATGCAGAATGTCATGGCAGGAAATTGTGTGTGTGTTGGTGGGAGGTTGGGGGAATTATAAATAACTCTGTCTTCTGAAAGTAGAGTGCTTGGAGGGGTTTTGTATGTTGGCGAGAGATGGCATTGGAGTAACGGAGTGTTGGTTCACTTTCCTGTGGGCAACAGGAAGACGTAGAAGGGGTTCTAAGCAAACGATCAGATGAGCAAATTTGTGTTTTAAGAACTCTACTTGGTGTTTTGTAGCATGGATTGTAGGAGAACAAGATTAGAGAAGGAAAACCAGTTAGGAGGCTATTGTAGCAATTTGGAAGAGGAGATAGTGGGCCAGGCTAGGGCAGTGAGCATAGACGAGGGTGACATGGACACTCTTGAAAGCCATGCATGTTTGGGAGGTAGGATTGGCAGAATGGGTGACTGAGTAGCTGTGGAACATTGTGATTCATAGACAGTTCCTCTGTAAGCAGTGGGGGTTTAGAAGAGATGGATGTCGGTGGGGATGAGAAGAGGTGAGAATGGGGTGTGGTGAGTTGGGCAGAGGATGTTCTTGGATTCTACAGACAGTGGATGTTCCAAAGATTGCTGACCCTCGATTAGACGTCCTTTGGGGTGTCTGCCCAGCCCACACCCCCTTCTCTGAGCTGACCCTTCTCTCCACGGGTGTGGGCTCTTATTGCCAGGTGACCCTGCCTCTCCATGACTACCTGGAACAGTGCTTGGCTACGTGACCGAGAGGACACCAGTTGGAGCTTCTTTCCCTGGAATTTGGAATTTGAACTGGGAAAGATGCTGTGGGACCAGGGCTCACTTGACTTGTCCAGTGCACTCTGGGGCTGTGTCTGCACCCTGCATGACTGCCACAGGGGAAGTGGACTCTCAGAGACGGGGTAAAGCAGCGTTCCTGGACAGAGGAGCAGGGATGTCCGGCTCAACGGAGCAGATTGAGCCCCCGCGGTTGTCACCACTCCCTCCACAAAGCTCGCTAACAGGGCAGCACAGGAATGAAGAGGCATTCCCAGGACAGACCAGAGAGGAGCCGGCACGAGAGACCTCAGAGTGATTGGAAGCAGGAGAGCCAATGGACAGATGGCAACTGGCAGAGAATTCCATGAAGTTCTAAGTCTGGGGCAGCGGAGAGAGTGAGCACATTCCTGCCAGAGAGCCCCAGGAATGGTAAAAAATGGGAGATATCAGGGGCTCCCTGGGGTGAGAAGGAAAAATGGAGGATTGGTGGACAGATTTTACAAGGACAGACTTTAGACCCAAGATCTTCGCCATCACTTAGTGCAGCTGGGCATCTGCCCCTTCCCATCCCAGGAAAAGACGAGAGGTTTCCTTTGTTTAATTTCTTTATTTATTATATTTTTGGCCGCTTCGCAGCGGCATGTGGGATTCCCCAACCAGGGATCGAACCCATGCCCCCTGCATTGGAAGGGTGGAGTCTTAACCATTGGACCGCCAGGGAAGTTCCAAGAGGTTTCCTTTGAAGGTTGGCACTAGAGGACCTGGACCCACAGATCCCAACCTAACCAGGGCTGCAGGTCATGCACTGAAAACAGGGAGTTTGCAGGAATGTTTATTTATGGAGCAGTGAAATGTTCAGTGTCTCCTCGACTCTGCTTCCAGAATCCTAGCAGCCAGGGGCCAATGTCTGGAGGGTTTTTCTCAGGTAGGGTTGGTTGACAGATAAAATGCGGTTGCCCAGTTATCGTACATTGAATTTCAGATCAGCGACAAACGCTTGTTTCGTATAAATGTGCCTCAAATGTTGCAAATTTTTATTGGTAAAATCTGGCAGTGCTGTTCGGGAGAAACTAAGAGGCCAAGAGACAAGTCCTGGAGGTTTCCTCCCCAGCGAAGTGACTTGGGACCTTGGACCCCTACTGGGGTACCTGTGGGTAGATACTCTTTCCCTGTCCAGCAGCATTTGAATCTCACTCGTAAATGTGAAGAAATAGCCAAGATCACCTGACATTAGAGGGAAGGTTCCCAGATGAAAGACAGTGATGAACACCAACAGGAAAAGGAATTCTGAGGATGTAGGGACACTTCAGAGAGCAGAGAGCTTCAGAGAAGCAGAGATAAGAGACGAGCCCCCAGGGTGACCCTTGCTGGCTTCCCAGTTTTCGGTTCCTCTGGAGCCCCTGCCCTTCCCATCCCTGGCTTCTGTAGTCCTCTGTCTGCCAAAGAGCCACCTGGGCGCTTAACATGCTGTGAATTTGTCTCCTTCCTTTCTGACCAAAGGGTTCTTCTGTCCTGAGGAAAAATCACTCCCATCCAGGATGTGCCTGCCCTGGCCCCTCATCTTGCTGACCGCAGGCAGCTTGGAGGAAGAGGTCTCCCCTGGGTTAGCAGTCGACCCAGTGTCTCTGCCAAGTGACCCTGGCAGCTGCAGCCTCCCCGTGCCCTCAGGGAACCAGGGCCAAGTCCTAAAGGCTCCATCTGAGGCTGGCCCAGGTCCTGGCTGCCCTCTTCGCTTGCAGGGGATGGAGCCCGTTGGCTCTGCTTCTCAAGTGGGAGCCAGGAGCCGACACTTGGTGTGTGCCCTCTCTCCTTCCCTGAACCAGGCAGAGCTCATGCTCCTTTGCATCTTCTCCTCTCCTCCCCTGTCCAAAAGCTCTGGGAGGGCTTTTTCTTTTTTAATAAAGACTTTAGTTTTTTAATAAATTTATTTATTTTTGGCTGCATTGGGTCTTCATTGCTGGGTGCGGGCTTTCTCTAGTTGCGGCGAGCGGGGGCTACTCTTCGTTGCAGTGCATGGGCTTCTCATTGCGGTGGCTTCTCTTGTTGCAGAGCACGGGCTCTAGGCGCACGGGCTTCAGTAGTTGTGGCTTGCGGGCTCAGTTGCTCCACGGCATGTGGGATCTTTGGAGGAAGCCCCCGAATGTAACAATTTTTAAGCATCTGAACAGCAGTTGTGAACATTCGCTCAATTCAATTGCTCCACGTTTATGAAGCATTTCCTCTCTGCCTGTGGAATTTAGTCCTTTCTTTTTTGTAACTAGCATAGATTTATTTTCTAGGTTCCAATGGCTAATATTAATGGTTTCATTAATAGATAAAAAAGAATGAGGTCATTTTGGTAACACAAACGTTTGAAATATGGGTTTGAAGATCAGGTGATCAGCAAATCATCATAAAGTTGATGTTTGTCATCAACACCAGGGCATTTTAAAATTTAATTAATTAATTTTTGGCTGTGTTGGGTCTTCATTGCTGCTGTGCACGGGCTTTCTCTAGTTGCAGCGAGCCGGGGCAACTCTTCGTTGCGGTGTGCAGGCTTCTCATTGCGGTGGCTTCTCGTTGCGGAACGCGGGCTCTCGGCGAGTGGGCTGCAGTAGTTGTGGCTCGTGGGCTCCAGAGCGCAGGCTCAGTAGTTGTGGTGCATGGGTTTAGTTGCTCCACGTCATGTGGGATCTTCCCGGACCAGGGCTGGAACCCGTGTCCCCTGCATTGGCAGGCGGATTCTTAACCACTGTGCCACCAAGGAAGTCCCTCTGCATTTGTTTTCATGGTGAGAACAAGAGAGGAAATCTGATTCACACAATGAGTGACAGGGGTTTTTCTTTTTGCGGTTGTTTCATTTTGTTTGTTTGTTTATTTTTAGCTTGCTTTCCAACAGTAGTTCTCAACCTTGGCTCACCTAGGGCAGGGGTTGGCAAACTACAAAATCCAGCTGCAGCCTGCTTTTGTAAATAAAGTTTTATTGGAACACAGCCACAGCACATTGTCTACGCTCCTTCAGCGCACTGCCTGTGCAGAGCTGAGTAGCTGCAGTAGAGGCGGTATTTGGCCCTGTATAGAGAAAGTTTGCTGACCCCTGACTTGAGGAACGTAAACCCCGGTGTCCCTCTCCCCAGAGGCTGACTTAATTGCCCTGGGTTGGGGTTGGGTGGGGTAGCCTGAGCACACTAGGAGTCTTAAAAGTGCCTTAGAGGAAGCTCCTGTGCAGTTAGCACTGGGGAAAAGATGAGGCCCGAGCGATGAGGCAGGGGCAGCCTATGTCGAGGGCCTGGAAGAGGATTCCAGGCAGAGGGACGAGTACGGCTGAGGACCCCGCTAGGGAGACCGCGTGGGGGGTAACGGCACCCAGGCGGCTGGGGCGTGGGGAGCTCAGGGAGGTTCAGAGGAAGCTGGCCGGGGTGGGGGGGGGGAGGGTGGGGGGGAGTTCTGTGTGGCCCCCAGGCTTGGCATTGAGCTGCTGAGTCCAAATTCCAGGAAGACAAACGGCTCTTCTGCCAAAGTTTCAGGCTGCCCCGCACTCTGAGACACCCCGTTGCTTCCTCTAGTAGCCAGGCTGTTCCCAGCCCTGACGGGGGACGCAGGAGCTGGCCGCTGGCTAGAATGCTGCAGGTGAGGCGTGAGGCCCCGGTGGGCATCAGGCCCAGACAACAGAGTGGCAGGTGGGGAGGTCTTGGATGTGGGAGCCCGTCAGCCTCAGCTTCAGGTCCCAGCCCTGCACTCACTACCTGCCTTCAGTTGAGTCCTTGGGAGACAAATTTTAAACCAGAGATTTGTGTGCGGGACATTTAATGGGGTGTGTTCTCAGGAGCCACACCTGTGCGGGAGGGTGGGCAGCTGAGCTGGGCAGAGGGGGGTGGGCGTCTCGGCCCATCCCCTGGGGGAGCTCTTGAGCGGGGTGGGCCTCTCACAGAGGTCCCCAGGCAAGGCAAAGACTGTATCTACCAGTTGGTCACTAGATGCAAACTGCTGTCCAGGGAAGGGCCTTGGGCTTGGATGAAGAAGGTCTCTGAGGCCTAGGGCGATTACCAGGGAGCAGCTCTCTCTGAGCTGTCGGTGCCCCCACTCCCAGTCTTGGTCTTAGAGTCTGAAACCGTAGCATCTACTGCAGCTACTGTGTGACATCAAGCACGCTGCTTAACCTCCCTGAGCTTCCGCTGTACGAAATGGAGTCGATGGGCTGTTGGGAGGACTGGAGATATTGTATCCAAAGCCCCTGGCCCCAGTCCTGCGCTCTCAGAGGTGCCGGGAAATGTTTGTATAGTTGAAAGGATGGGTGAATGTGTTGCTTTGTTATCTGAATGAGCCCTAAAACTCCCTTTCTGGGGGAAAGACCCTGGGGACATAAGCCAGGAGACAGTGGTCTGTCCCACCACTAACTGGTGGTGTGACCACAGGCTGCTGCTCAGTTAAACTCTCTGGACCTTAATTTTTTATCTTGCAAATGGAGATACTAACAGGCCTGTGCTTTCCTTGGAGTGCTGGGGAGGGAGTAGAGGCCAGGAGGTGGGGAAGTGTGAGAGCTCTGGAAGGAAAGAGAGGCATCAGTCTCCACTGGGGGTGGGGGTGGCAGCAGGTGGCTGCGCGGGAAGGGTCCTGGGTGAGCTGGAGCCCTTGTCTGGCTTTAGGTGCAACCCCGCACCCACATATGCACACATGTGGACACGTACATGTATGTATTTCCTTAACATGCGTTTGCATGGACACACACTCCCCATATGGGCAGAGGCAGATGTGTGTGAATGCATGCACACGTACGTGCTTGCACATGCACCCCGCACATCGTGCATCCCTGAGTGTTTGCGTCCACTCACATGCTCACATCAGAGCAAGATTAGGACTGGAGTCTTCTGAGGGCCTCGCTCTGCTCTCAGCTGGTGACCCCATTCTGAGGGCAGAGGAGCAGGGTTGCCAAGAAGCAGCTCAG